>NC_068363.1:47360891-47580891 GCF_020536995.1 Dreissena polymorpha
AAGCATTTTCGAAATACAGCTCGGAGCAAAGCTTCCGCTGACTTGAAAGCGGGCCAATCATATAAACCACACTTTTGCGAATCTTCTGTTTTGATCGTAAGGAGAACATGAAAACAGCAGTAACAGCAGTAACAGCAACACATCTCATGCTTTAAGCTCTCTCTCTCTATATATATATATATATATATATATATATATATATATATATATATATATATATGTATGTATATATATATATATATTATTAGTTATATATGTATTTTTTTAAGTTGGGGTGTTCAGCGCCGGATAGGACTCTCCTTTGTAACTGAATCCTATAAAACTGGGACTCTCGTCTATATGGTGACATGTCCGGAAACTCGGCCAAGCTTGCTTCGTAGCTCATTGTATTGCTTTAAGCGTAAATCCACCCACTCAATAACATTATCAGTTCACATTGTCAAAAGCCCTATTGGTGAAAGAATGTGTGTCGTTCATACCCGAGTAATCTGATCTCCTCAATTGAATTTCGTGCGGTCTTTACAGTGGATTTTATCTTAATACACTTTAAATAGAACTATAGAACATACCTGTACTCGAGTAAGCTTAAGATATATTTGATAAATGAAATCATTAAATTTAGCAAATAATACAAATACCGGTTGAGCTGCAATGCATAAATCAAAAAGATTCCATCAAGCGATGATTTTCTTTAACAATTTTTTTAATAAGGTTATGAAAAATATTAAGTGTAAAGTCAAATCCAAATGAATATTCTTCAGAGCACAGCTTTATGGATTCACGCACACAAGAGTTAAGCAGTCGAGGTATATTTGCAATATCAGTCCAACGAAGAATTCGCGAATAAAACAATCCGATAAAAGAAAGAACTATTGAAAATGATTGTTATTAGTTTTGAATTAAGATGTTAGTAATAAATCAATAATAATGTATATAAAGTATATCTTAATCGGTTACTTGGATGCTGCTGTTAATGCACTTTTAAAGTTGGATCACGAATACGGTATTATTCACACAAAACACACACACCATAAACATGCAATTCATAATCACAATCTATTGCTTATTCTTTTTTAAAAGACCTGCAGCAGATTCTACCCAAAACAGGCGCTATGCTGTTTAACATAGAAACAAGAAAGCCACGATGGTTCAAATCACTCACCTCGATGCAGAAACAGAAATCGACAGAAACCTTACATCTGTCCCGCATCATACACATATTTTATTGCTGTTGCTACAAATGTATTAGTGTGATACAGATAAATATGTCAATACTTTACTTCAACTGGGAGTCTATTGTCATCGCAAGCTGTAATAACGTGAACAATACAAAACCCACCATCAAATGTGTCTTGTTCTGTGAAAATTGGGCAAAATGCATGTGCGCAAAGTGTCGTCCCAGATTAGCCTGTGCAGGCGGACTGCACAGGCTTATCTGGGACGACACATTACACACATGCATTATGCCCAGTTTTTTCAGAACAAGGCTCAAATCAACATCTTCCACGTTGTCGATGTTGTATCCTTTATTATCAAAGGGAACTAACTCTGGTGTGTGTGTGTTTTTACACCACACTATGCGATGTTGGACTGCTGGAAGTATAATACTTGTACTAATTCAGAGGCTGTGTCAGTTTGGTCAAGGCCGGCATACAAATTAAGAAAAGTAAGCTTGCTTGCCTCATCAAATCCATTTCAATGGAATGTTTTCATACTTAAAAGGGGAAATACCCCTAGTGTTCCTTGTCCAACCTTGGCCATTACTGATTGCCAAACCCAATACCTTAGGCTTAGTAAGATTTGACTTCGGTGCAGGTCCTAAGTCTGGCTTGTCATGGAGCGAAACAGGAGCCGACACATGTTCCCCAAGGAACGAAAATCATCGTTGCAGCCCAGCGTATTATAAAGCATAATCCACTATGGAATGTGTTTGTTTATCTATTAAAATAATAATCGCCCGTAAAAAAAATAATCTTAAATTCGATCAGATTCGTGCAAATATAGTTTCTATCTAACAATTTATTTTATAAACAAACACGGGTATAATGTGAACGGGGATTGATAATAATTCAAATACATAAATATAGTTAATAAAGGATAGGTGAATGTGCATTAAAATTACGAACTTAACCACAATCAAAATTTGAAATATATAAGGACGGTGATTACATTTCCATATAATTACTGTAAGAGATATTTAAGAAAATCCAACTCGTATCATTTAACAATTTATGTAAGACTACATTCAAATGCGAATACCTTCTCAAACAAATGCTATTGACCGACTCAAACTAAATCCTTTTGAAATAAATCTGTATTCAAAATCGATTCCATAATTAGCCATGAGGTTAAAATCAGTTTCGCTGTGACGTCACAATATCGAATCAGAAATGGGTCAAATAGAGCCAAATAATAATGGTGCGACTCGTTGCTATTTGTACGTCGGAAGGTGTATAAATAATATATTATAAAAACAGCTTCATCGATTCTTCAAGGGGGTATTGGCGTGACGTCACATCGAACAATCGGCGATAAGAAAAACTTGACATCTATTCATTGCGACTCAGATCGCCATATATTGTCGGTGTGTCGTCACAACAAACACTCTGAGCTAAAGGCGCGTTTCGTACATTAATATATGTACGAAATATATGGCCTCTTTGATAAGACGTATTAAGTTCTGATGATTGATACCAGTAAGAAACATAAAACATACGGGCTGCACGATAAGCGCTTGTTCATGCAACAAATGACTTGATCCACGCCCAACTCTATAATATTTGCTTATAACAGACATTGTTACACCAAAATCTGTCTTTCAATTGAATATTTTATTTGTCTATACAGATCTGATTCTTGTTTTGCAAATTAAACATACAGTATGAATTCAAATCTGGTCTTCGCATTATGGAAAACTCGTCAAAACGAATTGAACGTAATGCAGAAGACGTATATATATCTGACCCACAGGTGGTTAGCGTGTGGCTATGATATTAATTAGTGAAAACATCATTTTGAATGATAAATAATCATATTATAACGAAAAATTAACTTTTCTGAAAAACAATATTTCACTATCAAATATATATATAACAAGGTATGCAACTCAAAATCAGCCCAAAACGGGGTGCATCGCTTTGAACAGCCATATCTTCATCAATTCAGCAGCGATTTTCACGATCTCGGTCTTATTCAACGCAGAAATGAATTTCCTTTCTGGAAATGTATATGTCTTGCAATATTTTTACAAATGCTGGGTCAACTTTTAAGAAATAACACGATACACAACACGCATGACCCAGTTGACAGTGATCATGCTGTCTTTAAGACTGAAATCTTCACGGAGTAAAGGGCAACTTCCCTACAAAGTTCATGTAGTTCGATACCATAATTCAATAAAACGTATGAAAAAACATTATTACCGTTCTTGTCGTTACATTCTGCATCAAGACTAACTGTCCAGCGCCGTTTGAAACCTTTGTTTACATACATTTCAACTAACTGACATTTTAAACATACGAGTGATTTCATTGGTCCAATGCGGAGGTGTGTCTTTACAACTGGAGATTTCATTCATAAAGAATACATGATCACTGTCAACTGGGTCATGCGTGTTGTGTATCGTGTTATTTCTTAAAAGTTGACCCAGCATTTGTAAAAATATTGCAAGACATATACATTTCCAGAAAGGAAATTCATTTCTGCGTTGAATAAGACCGAGATCGTGAAAATCGCTGCACAATTGATGAAGATATGGCTGTTCAAAGCGATGCACCCCGTTTTGGGGTGATTTTGAGTTGCATACCTTGTTATATATATATTTGATAGTGAAATATTTTTTTTCAGAAAAGTTAATTTTTCGTTATAATATGATTATTTATCATTCAAAATGATGTTTTCACTAATTAATATCATAGCCACACGCTAACCACCTGTGATCTGACCCATATTATAAGTATTTAATTTTTAAAACTAAATTATGAACAATCTTCTTTATTTTAAGAGTAGTGGTGTATCTAAAAACAATTACACACCTGCTTTACACAATAACACGAACACCAATACTGTTATGTACAACTAACAGGTGACGCCGGTGCGCATGCGTGGTACGTACAGACTTCTACATAGGGCAATTACGATTATTAAAACCTACATTAATTGCAAAAGTGTTAAGCTGGTCTAAATGGAAATTATCGTCAACGTGTTGTCGCATAAGGGACATTTTAGACAGATCAAGTCTATTGAGTTTTTAATAGCATTCAAGACTATCTCATCGCGAATTTAGTATATTTTATTGACGATTGTGAATGTAAACGGTAAAAATTAACAAACAACACAAAACGACCAAAATCTTGAAACATAACCTTTGAAGGCGTTAGAGTTTGGCACACTGACGTCACATCGACAAACAGAAATTTATTGTGCGGGCGGACTTGAAGGTCGAATCAGATTAAATGAAAATACAATTACTAAAGACTGTTTAACCGGTCACCAGAATAAAAACAGCGTAATGATCACATGTGAAAATACATAAAATTAATTGTAGCACACCTGACCGGACTAATCTTTTACAATCCCTGAGAAGGTTTATACATTTATTTCAATAAGTATTAGTAATGGGTACATGTATTGCTAGTTTTTGATATTGTAGTATGTATACACATGCATAGAGCAACATATCCGATTTAAAATAGTTGTAGCAACAGCAGCAGAAGCAACGGTGGCAGCAGCAGCTGTTGTAGTAGTAGTAGTAGTAGTAGTAGTAGTAGTAGTAGTAGTAGTAGTAGTAGTAGTAGTAGTAGTAGTAGTAGAAGTAGAAGTAGCAGTAGTAGTAGTGGTGGTGGTGGTGGTGGTAGTAGTAGTAGCAGTAGTAGTAGTAGTAGTTGTAGTAGTAGTAGTAGTAGTAGTAGTAGTAGTAGTAGTAGTAGTAGTAGTAGTAGTAGTAGTAGTAGTAGTAGTAGTAGTAGTAGTAGTAGTAGTAGTAGTAGTAGTAGTAGTAGTAGTACGTAGTAGTAGTAGTGGTGGTAGTAGTAGTCTAATAGTAGTCGTCGTCGTAGTCTCGTAGTCGTCGTCGTAATCGTCTTCTTCTTCTTCTTCTTCTTCTTCGTCGTCGTCGTCGTCGTCGTCGTCGTCGTCGTCGTCGTCGTCGTCGTCGTCGTCGTCGTCGTCGTCGTCGCCGTCGTGGTCGTCGTCGTCGTCGTCGTCGTCGTCGTCGTCGTCGTCGTCGTCGTCGTCGTCGTCGTCGTCGTCGTCGTCGTCGTCGTCGTCGTCGTCGTCGCCGTCGTGGTCGTCGTCGCCGTCGTCCTCGTCGTCGTCGTCGTCGTCGTCGTCGTCTCGTCGTCGTCGTCGTCGTCGTCGTCGTCGTCGTCGTCGTCGTCGTCGTCGTCGTCGTCGTCGTCGTCGTCGTCGTCGTCGTCGTCGTCGTCGTGGTGGTGGTGGTGGGTGGTCGTCGTCGTCGTCGCCGTCGTCGTCGTCGTCGTTGTCGTTGTCGTCGTCGTCGTCGTCGTCGTCGTCGTCGTCGTCGTCGTCGTCGTCGTCGTCGTCGTCGTCGTCGTCGCCGTCGTCGTCGTCGTCGTCGTCGTCGTCGTCGTCGTCGTCGTCGTCGTCGTCGTCGTCGTCGTCGTCGTCGTCGTCGTCGTCGTCGTCGTCCGTCGTCGTCGTCGTGGTGGTCGTCGTCGTCGCCCTCGTCGTCGTCGTCGTCGTCTCGTCGTCGTCGTCGTCCTCGTCGTCGTCGTCGTCGTCGTCGTCGTCGTCGTCGTCGTCGTCGTCGTCGTCGTCGTCGTCGTCGTCGTCGTCGTCGTGGTCGTCGTCGCCGTCGTCGTGGCCGTGGTGGTGGTCGTGGTCGTGGTCGTGGTCGTGGTCCGTCGTCGTCGTCGTCGTCGTCGCGTCGTCGTCGTCGTCGTCGTCTTAGTCGTCGTCGTCGTCGTCCGTCGTCGTCCGTCGTCGTCGTCGTCGTCGTCGTCGTCGTCGTCGTCGTCGCCGTCGTCGTCGTCGTCGTCGCCGTCGCCGCACCAGCAGCCACTTACAGCACATATAATGGCAACCATCAACCTCTGCTTCAGCTGCCCAACTATCTGGCTGCCCATACTAGACTGGCGCCGTTTTTTCATATCGTTATTTTCGTTGGATAACCAACTATTTTGAAATGAAAACACATTCGCATTAACATAATTATTAATTGGCTGATTAACTGCAAAACATCATTATTTTCAGATAGACATTATCTATAATATCTTATTCATTAATTTGCACTACTGGTAACTTGCACTATTTTACACCAAACAGTATGAGTAACAAGCACGTGGAATTGAAACTATCTATGGTGCTATTGATCATATATCATTCTGCCTTGTTTGGGTAGGTGAGATTACTACAATAAATGATAACCGTTCTCAAGTCGTACGTGCACTTTTGTCAGTAGACGTAGACGAAGGTTCAGCTATCAGTAGAAGCTGTCACTAGCATATACGTGATGGTGAATAATGGGTAAAATGCATTTATGGTCCGATAAATATAAGAATAAGGTCATGCGTCACTTTAACATGCTGAAGGCCGTGTTTTGAAATATTATAGCGCCCATTTAGAATCAAAGGTAGCTTTGTAACACGTCGTGCGCCGGCCTAAAATTTGTATTTGCTTGTTTAGTTTTTAATAATTTTGATATATTTGAGTATACTCGCTAAATTAACTTTTGCATACGAAGAAAACTATATAAGATAGATAATCATACTTAACATATTTATTAGCAATGTATTACTCCGGTTTATATAGATCGGTCATGAAGAAGATAAAAGACTTATTGAAATGAACTGGAACAAGTAACGGGCTTTAATAAGATGTACGCGGCTTTTTAACGAGATTTAGTCGGTAGTTTTAAACGACTTTTTTTGTCAATATGGCTGGTACAACACCAGTTAGTCTCTATGTTTATTTTTTACACATCGAGCAAAATGTAGTATAAGGGTGACTACTCTTCTATAATATTAAACAAATTATTTTTTATAAAACAGAGTGCGTTCCCTTTGTACATAGATTTGAAGACCATGTATACATGGGCGGCGTTTTAAAACAGGTTAGGTAAATTAAAAGTACTGTACTTCAGTCAAGAAAAAGTACCAGCACGTAACCTACGATCTACCCTCTCGTATGACGGATGTTATGATGTGAAACGCACAAAGAGAAAAACTTTCATGGAAAGGAGTTTCGGAGTTGTTGGTCCGAAACTGTGGAATGACCTACCATCAAGCATTCGGACTTCTGTCTCAATAGACATTTTCAAAAGGAATTAGAAAACATTTCTCTTCAGAGACTTTTAAAACCCTTTTTTAATTTGAATACCTGTGATTTCAAAAAAAAATCGAGGCTCAGTTGTATGGGCTTATTTGTCCAACAGCCATGACTCAGAGAACTAAGAAATGAAAGAATTGTGCGGTCTTCTTTGCTCGAAAAGGATATTTATTGTACAAATGACCGGTATCCAAAAATCATAAGGGCTTCTTTGCTAAATGATTGAATGACATCGTCCAGCGGTCTTTTAGTCACGCCTAGCCCCTCTAATTGTGTCTTATAGCTTATAGTCACACTGAAATTTTAACCTTTAAGTTGTGTCTTGTAGTCACAGTATTTCTATGTTGCCAAAACTTTGCTCATAATATCATTATAATTATTGTCTTAACCCTAGTTATATCAATTTATTACATACCGGTAATATTTTATTTTTCCTGTGTTTTAATATCGCAGCCTGTAATGTTTTATTGCTAAAGTTTCTTACAGCATTTTTATTTATATCACACATTTTTAGATTATTAATCCTTTAATTAATGCTGCATAGCAGTATCAATCACTCTTATTTCAATTGTATGTATATTTATATGTTTTGTACAACGTCATTGAATATTATCATATAAATAGGCGTTTCATCAAATTAGCAAGTTTCAAGTTTCAAGAAAATAAAAACATCATCAGACTCAACATTTTTACAATATTTAAACTAGAAATGGCGCGGCAGAGGCCGACGCGTATCCCCACGCCGAATGTTTGACCTAGGTGTGCCCCAGGGTTGGTAATGGGGCCATGCATAGCTGAGATTGACCGTATTGTCATAAGAGAAGTTCATCATCAATTAGAAGTGAATTGGTGTAGAAATGAAGAAGTTATAGTAAAAGGCAATTTTGGGTGGGTGTGACATATGTGGGCAGGGCGCCCCAGGGTTGGTAATGGGGCCATGCATAGTTGAGATTGACCGTATTGTCATAAGAGAGGTTCAGTATCAATTTGAAGTGAATCGGTGTAGAAATGAAGAAATTATAGTAAAAGGCAATTTTGGGTGGGTGTGGTCTATGTGGGCGGGGCGCCCCAGGGTTGGTAATGGGGCCATGCATAGTTGAGATTGACTGTATTGTCATAAGAGAAGTTCAATATCAATTTGAAGTGAATCGGTGTAGAAATGAAGAAATTATAGTAAAGGCAATTTTGGGTGGGTGTGGTCTATGTGGGCGGGGCCCCAGGGTTGGTTATGGGAACATGCATAGTTGAGATTGACCCTAATGTCATAAGAGAAGTTCAGTATCAATTTGAAGTGAATCCGTGTAGAAATGAAAAAATTATAGTAAATGGAATTTTTTGGTGGGTGTGGCCTATGTGGGCGGGCGCCCCAGGGTTGGGATTGGGGCCATGCATAGTTGAGATTGACCCTAATGTCATAACAAAAGTTCAGTATCAATTTGAAGTGAATCCGTGTAGAAATGAAAAAATTATAGTAAATGGAAATTTTTGGTGGGTGTGGCCTATGTGGGTGGGGCGCCCCAGGGTTGGGAATGGGGCCATGCATGGTTGAGATTGACTGTATTGTCATAGGTGAGGTCCAGTATCAATTTGAAGTGAATCGGTGTAGAAATAAAGAAGTAAATGTAAAATAACCTAAAAAAATGAGTGATAATTTCTGACGCGGCCCCACCCCAACCCCTATAACTTTTGACCCAGGGGTCAGATCAAAATTCCAAATAGTGCACCGTCGCACATATGCTCATAGCTACCATGTGTGTAAATTTCAAGGTTCTAGTGCTTTTAGTGTAGGAGGAGATAGTGGCCAGGACGGACGGACAGACGGACGGACAGACGGACGGACAGACGGACGGACGGACGGCGGAGATCACCACAATATCCCCACCTTTTTTTCAAAAAGCGTGGGGATAAAAACGCGTATAAGAGGCGCTGATAGTTTAATTCATTTTGTGTACCGGTATATGTTAAGCAGACAATGTCGTTTGCAAGTGGCAAAAGTCTAAGTAGCAAAACATCATTTTATTGACAACTTTTCAAGAACGTTAAATGAGTACACACGTGTTTCATAGCTCACAGTCAGTTAAATTATCATAAATTATAAATTAAAACATGTAAACATTGAAAATAGTACGCAAGAGAAACAAATCTTAGTGTTTTGGAAAAAAAGTGTACACTTTAAACATGTGTACGCATACAAATATATAGGCCATGCTTTGTAAAAAGGGGGTTATATGAATGTGCGCAAAGTGTCATTCCAGATTAATCAGGGACGACACTTTCCGCTTCAATGATATAAAAGTCTCTTCTTAGCAAAAATCCAGTTAAGGCGTAAAGTATCGTCCTTGATTAGCCTGTGCGGATTTCACAGGCTAATCTGGGACGACACTTTACGCACATGCATTAAACACTCTTTTTTCCAGAGCGCGGCTCAATTTTAAATGACACATATTCATGCGAGAGGTTGTAAGCACTATCAAACAACTAAGTCTTTGTGAGAAAATTCATTTTATTCTAAGAAGAACGGAAGAAATGCCACTGGAAGAACATTGAAGCTGCCTGAGGGACACATGTAAAGACACGTGTCAAGAAGAACTGGGAAAAGAAACAAGATAATAAAAGAATGGCTCTCCAGTAACACCTGGAACTTGGTATAGAAAAGGCGAGATAACAAAAACAAAATCAACGATACCAATGATAAAGATGAAAAGAAAGTGCCCCGAGAAGAATTTAATGGCATGCACAAAGAAGTCAATAAACGTGCAAGAACAGACAAAAGAGTCGTTTACGACACACTGGCAGCATATGCAGAGCAACCAGCTTAAAAGAGATCTCGAACATTTCAAGGACCTTTTAAACCGATCCTTATCATCAGAAAGACCGAACATCAATCCTACAGACACTTAACCCAGAGTCAACACCATACCTCCTACAAAAGCTGTGATCCAGAAGGCCTTGAAGGCACTGAAAACAAAAAAATATGCAGCCGGACTGGACGATATTGCACTAGAAGCGCTCAAAATAAAATTCCACCCAAACAATCACGCTGCTGCCACTTCAACAGAACGTCTGAAAAAATTGAAAGTTCCTGCAGATTGGAATAAAAGGAAACCTGGTGAAACTTCCAAAAAAGATGGCCTGGCATACAGTCAGTGCAAAACAAAGTACTTACCCGCATCATCTTGTATCAAGCTGGCTTCAAGAAAGACAAGTCATGCAACGACCAGGTCGCCACGCTCAGAGTTATCATAAACATTCTTGGCAGTCAATGCTGTACCGAACTTCGTTCACTTCCACCGTGCGTTAGAAAGTGTTTGCAGAGAGACTAATTGGTGACTCTTCCATTAGCATAGAATCCCGCCAACATTTGTCAACCTGATCCTGTGCAAGGGCAACATATTCCAAGTTATCCAGAGCGGCAAGCTGACAGAGGATTTTCTTTTAAATATGGGAGTCCGTCAAGGATGTTTGCTATACAGGTCATGCGTTATACGACCACATCCAGTAACCCTTGACACAGACCTCGGACAACGTTTACTTTGACGTGTATCTGATGTCCCAACGCTAGTAACATATGCAGCAGAAAACAGACAGCCTTGCCTGTGAAGCAACAAAGATCGAACTGCAGATTTACCTGACAACAACGGAGACAATGGCCTGGACCATGAAAGAACAAAAGTATATTATCCTGGGCGGGAAAGAGCTCAATGATGTGGACTCCTTTACCTACCTGACCAGCGTCGTGTCAGCAACAGGCGGTTCTGATGGAGATATCAAAGCTTGTAAAAACCAATTATTTCTTCAACACTGTAAGGCCAGTATTAAAAGCAGCTTTCCTCTCTAAAAAGAGTAAAATGTGAACTTTGAACAGCAACGTCAGTCACAGAGGGAATGACATTTTTGGCAGTTGACAGTTTATAAAAGGGTCTGAATATAAGGTGATGGCTTAGGGCCCCCCCCCCCGCCCCCCCCCCCGCCCCCCCCCCTCCACCTCCGGGCACAAGATACATCTTACGACGATTTTGTGTGTGATACACTAAGACATTTTCTGCACTTAACAAAATTGACCGAAAATCTTCTTTTGAAATTGACAAAATTGATGCATGTTTTTCAAGTTTAAGATAAATAGAGTAATTCAGTTATCATTTCTGGAACAAATCCATTACTTAAACCAGAACATCGCCTTCAGAGGCTCCACTGGGAACATCGCCTTCAGAGGCTCCACTGGTTGAAAAAAGAATGCCATTAGCCTTGTGATACCGCATATCGGTGTATTAACATTTGTCTTCAAATAATAAAATTCAAATTTCATAGATCTGAACGAAAACACATAGGACTTTTAGCAGCAACGTCATTCAGTCATCCTCTACGTCTACGAGACCTGGAGACACACCAACATTCTGACCAATAAGCTCCAAGTCTTCATGAAGAGGTGCCTATGAAACCTCCCCAAGATCAGATGGGCAAGAACTTAAGGACTTGTAGAAACAGGCAAACCAAGATCCAATCGGATAGCAGATCGGATATGGAGGTGGATTGGTCTCAACTTGCGAAAACCTCAACAAAAAATCACACGGTTGACCTTGCTGTGGAATCCCCAGGGCAAGAGAGTCGGTGACCCGAACATCACCTGAGGAAGAAATGAAGAACTATATATGTCGTGGGAAAGATTAAGAAAGCCGCCCAGAACATAATACGCTGACGGACTCCACAAGGCACTCAAGGAAATAACCCTAAGTCAAGATCAAGTAATATGATCACGCGCTCGACTTGAAATCCGATGGCGTCATAATTGTTTACAAAACTTACTAATTCTTCAACGTTTTTTAAAAATCAATTCTCATCTATTTAATCCGTGAAAAGTCGGACAAAACTCTATATCCCAAAGTTATTGTAACATTATATAGAATATACGAGTCGTGTTGGGGATTACCTCCCCTTATACAGTGAAATGAGCGTAGTTTCGAATTTTGGTGACATCGATGATGTTATGTGAAAACACCGCGATATACATAATGAAAATGTTGCTTGATGCGAATCGCCATGACTCGGACAGAGTAGTCGAAACTCGGACACACTGTAGCTGAATCTCGGAAAGTTATTTTTGTGTAGTAAAATCTCGGACTGTAGATCAGTAATTGAACCAAACTTCATACATTTATTTTATTTTTTACAATAATATTGCAATATGCTTAACAAACTTAAAAGCAGTGTCCATTCTAGACCGCGCGATTCGCTCATTTTTTTCAAGATCGCGCACACTTTCATGATGTGTGCGCGAATTTCGCGCACTTCATAGTTTTGTTAAGCGTTAAATCTGATAACAAATTACGCATCCCAAATTGTTGACAGAAACACTGATACGTGTTAGGCAAATTAAAATTAGTCCAGCAGTTTACATGAAAAGCCACATTTAATAGTAAAGCACTCGTAAAATACTGCTACATTCAAATTCATTCATTTTCCCCGCTTCCGCGCCATAGCTGAAAGCCAAATATGAAAAGCACTGGTGATGACGACGATCATGATGATTAAAACCACGTTTTTGATCATCTAAATGAAAAATTATTAGTGCGAATAAGTGTTCACCAAAATGTGCGCACTTTAAATAAAGCTATCAATTACGTGGCTTTTCACTGAGGGTGCAACCTCCTCCCTTTGAGTACTGCCTTAGTTTGCTGCGTTTGATGCTGTCTAAGTAAAAATGATACTTTTAATGATTTTAAAACTTTGTGTATAAAAATAGTATTTGGCTACTTCAGACTGCGTACGACCTTAACCCTTCCCAGGCTTCAACCTCAGTACTGGCAATTATGTAAGATCGCACACCGTGCTTACACTGTGCGGTTCCTTACCTACTAAGATGACTTTTTGAGATAACAAAAAATCGAATTAATTCAATAAAAATGGAAATAATATACAAAACGGACATCTGAAAGAATGTATGTTTAATAAATGTACATGTATATTACAATACATCACACTTATCATGTTAATCTGCAAAGCGCACAAACACGCCCTGCGTGCGTGCGTGCGTCCGGGCGTGCGGGCGGGACGGTGTGTATTTCGAAGTTTATTAGGTCCTTCCGCACAACTACCTAATTAGATTTTAGACTCACAAAGGTTTGGACAAAATTTGAATTATATATGAAATTTTTAACTATTTACTGAAATATATTTAATTTTGAGGTGGTCCTGTGCTGTGGGGAAAACAGGTGACCACCAACCTAACTCATATGCACCGGGAGTGGGTATCGAACCTGGATCGCCTGAGTGATAAGCGAGTGTGCTAACCAATGCGATAGCCGGGCAGTCGGTGTTGATTTCATTATAAAGTTTTCGAAATGTACATGCTTATTGCTGTATTTAGATTTATAGTTAATAACTAGCCCTGATTGATAACTTTATGCAAAGGGGCTTCGTTTTTTTTGTGTATTTGCTATTTCCTTGTTATTAGATACTACTTCTACTACTACTACTAATAACAATAATAATAAATTCATTTAAGTTACTTTATGTTCTGAATATGAACACAAAACTTGTGCATACGTGAATATAAATCTAACATTATAGAGATCTGTTGAGACTCGCTTATTTCATTTTTTTCGCATGTCAGAGTTTTAACTGCAATACAAAATATGTAGTTAAATTTCGGACACTTTGAAATGGGTCAAATAGACACTATTTTTTCCGATATTCTCCATAAAACTATTAATATTATCTCCTTAAACAATAAAACAATCAATATCTTAATTAATATACAATCGTTTAGCCGTTGCGCAATGACAATCACTGAACAAACCTTAGCATTCAAATTGCCCGCCTCGTAGAAACAATGTGTTCATCGTCATAAGCCTGTGTGTGCCACGTCATAGTTGTGTTTATGTAAATGGTGTCGATGTACATACTGAACAAATGTATTTTTCAAAGTGAATGGCTATGTGTCACTAATTGCGTGTTACTGGGGATTTCAAGTCTGTAATTGGATGGTTTATTATGTGTTTTACTGTCAACTGTCCGACTTTTAAAGACGTCCGACTTTTCACGGATTTAGATCTACCCTAATAAAAATCCCTTGTCATACGTTAGTTATTTCCTGAATTGCAAGATTTTGCTTGTATGGAATTAGAAAATTTCTAGCTTTGATCATGAAAACCTGTTAAATTATATGTTTATCAAAATAAGTTTAATTCATTAATACCATAATTGTATTATTATGATTCGTAAAGCAAGCTGCAATAGCTGTAAAAATAAGACACTTAGGATGATCTACTTACTGCAACACTAAGTAAGTTCTACTCTCTAGTTTGGAACTTGTTTTATGACGTAATCGAATCCTTGGAATTCACCTTATGACGTAACATTTATAAAAATCAAAGTCGAATTCCACGCGACGATTTATGATACAAAATATGTCAAATAACGTCATCGCCATTATACGTCATACTGTGTTATTTTTCCTGGAACTGTTCTCGGACTTGATTCAAATCCGTTCGGAATCTGATGGAAACGGCTGAAAAAGGTTTGTTTCTATTCTTTTCTTCATATACATAGATCCAGATCTGTTCTCTTATTCTTATGAACGACACTTAACTCTTAATACATCGACGCTGAGTATTGTTTTAAAATGACATTAAGTGCAGTGTTATTTTAAGAATTCTTTTTGTAGTTTGCATTTTATAAAAATGCCAACACCCTACTCACTACATCAGTTAGTAAGGTCAAATGTTTAGGTAAAATGCAAACTATTATTATATAACAGCTTGTTATGACTGTATCTTTGCCATTCACCATGCAATTTTAAAATAATTTAGCAGAAATGGCAATCATATGTGCAAGTGATGTGTCGCGTGTAAAACCCGTTTCCATTCATCAAATGCCTAGGTCAAGGCCGAGAACAAGTTCAAATTTGGCAAGTTGCAGGTTGTCAAATGTCTCATGGTGGCGGCAAGGATTCATGACCTCAGAATCGTTTTCTTTCAAAGCAAAACATCAGACTATGCACAAAGGCTCAAAACAGGCGTTATATATCATTTTGTTGAGTAAATAATCTATGACGACATTAAGAGATTGCCTCAAAATGTTACAATTTGCTTCATCAACAATACATTCTTCGATGTAATCGATACTTTTGCATCACTCCAAATGTGATTAGCCTAATGCCAAGGAGGTGGCGCTAAGAACATGAGGTGGTGCCATTATACCTATCTTTTGGATAAATAAAATGTATCTATGAAATCGAAAAGAAGCATTTTTTGTTAAATGCCCACCATGCCTATACTTTTAAAGGTCATAACGTTTTCAAATGAGTTGCGATTGTAAGTTTCTGTACATTTATTGATGAATCTTCGCTTAGTCGCAATACATTCGCCCAGTTTTTAAACTAATGCGAAATATGTTGGAAACAAACCTACTCACCCTGTAGATTTCTTCATGTACAAGCTTGCGGTTCTCAGCGCCATATCAGTGGCTCGTTAATAAATGCATCTAATAAAGGTACCTTAAGTGATAACCTGTCGTGCTTTAGTTAGCTCGAAAATGGAACAAAACTATCGCTTACACAATATCGCGTGTCTCGAAATAAATATATTTTCTTAAAATATTGTGTTTTCTATTTGCATTCTTTTTTGAAGCGCATCATAAACACATTGATAATAAATACTGGTAACGAATTTCAAATCGAAATAAATCGGATGAGACCCTAATGGGATGCGTATTATATTTCTCATTCAATTTGATAATGACGCCTTCGATAGTTGCAATACATTTGCGTTACGGATTTGAGCGCAATCTGCATTCCCGAGGTAAGGCGAACAACTTGTGGAGTTACTACAATTCCTAAGATTTTAAGAAGAATTGTCAGGTAAGCGTTTCCAGGTATTAAATAAAAGTTTCGTGTGCGGTTTTATGTCATTGTGATTTGGCTAGTACGTCAACATCAATAATTGTTGTTTACCTGTATCATGAGGCAATATTGAGACGTAGCTTTAATATAAATGGAACAAATTTCAAGACTATAATGAACTAGGAAATGTCATAACGTAAATTAGAATTTAAAAACACACTAAACAACTGTTTCAATCAACATTTTTTCTCTCAAAATATCGATAAATAATAAGATAATACATTACCAACACACCACTTGTCTTACTTTTTATTTATCACAATATCGTTAACTGCCTGTAGTTGCCAATCATAGCTTACTAGACAAAAAGGAACTATAGAAATATGACTTCAAGAAACTTGATGAGTGAACTTGACCGTATCAGAGTAGATTTTGCAGATTAACTGTCTGCGCAATTCAGTGGACTTACAATGATTGGACTCGCAATTTACATGACTTATATTGACTGGATGCGCAATGCACTGGACTTATATTTACTGGATGCGCAATTCACTGCACTTATATTGACTGGATGCGCAATTCACTGGACTTATATTGACTAAATGCGAAATTCACTGGACGTATATTTACTGGATGCTCAATTCACTCGAATTATATTGATTGGATGTGAAATTCACTGGACTTATTATTTAATGGATGCGCAATTCACTGGACTTAAATTGACTGGGTGCGCAATTCACTGCAATCATATTGACTGGATGCGCAATTTATGGACTTATATTGACTGGATGCGTAATTCAGTGGGCTTACATTGACTGAATGCGCAATTCAGTGAATTTTTTATTAAACTGGACGCGCAGTTCAGTTTCTTAATAAGCAGGTAAGTATCTATTCTTGTAATCGATTTATTCTGACAATTCTTTGATTGATAATGCATATAACGCGAAGCCTATAATTAATATTTGTTATTAAAAACATTTTAATTTGAGAAATGACGGTGCCATTAATATTACGTTCAATTTAAAACGTGCAATTGTGTCTTCATCTTTTATTAAAGTGTATTTCATACAACGAACACGTGGTTCGATAATATTTTTATTCGGATTCCGACAGCAGATTTGCATTGTTTGCGAAGGCTTAAAGAACCGAGTCGTACGAACGCATCAAGTTGGTATGTCGGACACGAATGCTTGTTAACTTTTATACAGTTCTTGTCAGGCAATCGGTATTTAAGTGCTTAGATTGGTTAATTAAGTTTTTTTTACCGTTTACACAAGTATTATACAAAACTGTAATAAGTGTAAACGGTAAAAAACTTAATTAACAAATCTAAGCCCTTAAATACCGATTTTCTTACAAGAATTGTATAAAAGTTAACAAGTATTTGTTTCCGACATATCAAATTAAAGCGTAAGTTAAGCTCGTCTGAAGTTTCGCCGGGTCTAATTTATTGTCTGCATCTTGATAAAATGAGATGCGACTATCATATTTAACGATCATGTTAGCGGCTTTTTGCGAACCAGCACTTTATCAATGTTGCAAAGAAGATGGCACCTGCCAGTGAATGTTCATGTCATACAGATATTTTGTTATAATTGCAGATTGAAATGACGTCACTGCGGTTAACGGCGGATGTGATGTTTCTTGCGGCATCCCTTATAGGACTGAACAATGGACAGGTTAGCGTCAGTGTCAGGGTGGGTGTACTCCTAATGAGCAAGTCTGATTATCCGTTCGACGTAAGACATTTTGGGCCGGCCATCGAAATCGCCGTCGAAAAGGCTCGCTCAGAACTGGGCGTTAACATGACGTTATTCTACAATACATACCCAGGCAACTGTCCTCTGTCACTGACCATTGGTCACTTCGTGCTGCTGAATAGCAAAGGCGTCGACGCCTTTATCGGACCGGCCTGCTCGGAGTCCCTTATGGGCGTTGCGAGATTAGCGGAGTTTTACAAAATTCCTATGGTAACTGGACTCGGTGATTTGCTCGTCCGAAATCCGGCAAATAACGATATGTACCAGACTCTGTCCATGTTGTCATACAGCATCTCCAAACTGTCCAGTAAGTTCTAGACCAGCTTTGTGTTTTTCATGTTTGTTGATAAGGAGGCGGGCACCTTCAAATTTGGATAACACATTATTACTATTTGTATAACACCAATAAATGATGGATTATTGCTAATTATATCACTTTACACTTTACATGCACAAAAGTTCGTGGTTTGAAAAAGGCAAAGATAGCATTCGTTCATTTAGCTTTAAATCAAAATCAGGATACGTGCAACTATAGGAATAACGCAATGTATCCATTGATTCATAAAAAGCAACGATGGACGTTTTAAATATATAATTCTCACTGTTGTGATGTTGTTGTTTTTTCAAAGCAAAAACGTCGCATGTTTACGCAAATAATTTTCTTCCTTTATTGCAAACGCTAGTATGCAATGATTTATTTTATTTGAGATAATATACTTTAGAAACATAAAAAAACTACATGTTAAGGTATATTTTTTTTACTTAATTGAAGTTTTGAACAGTGTATTTTTCATTCTGTGACGAGCTTAGAACCCAACTCGACATGAATTCATTCGTGCTGTTATAAAGAACTAGTCTACATATATGTATCGTCATCTATTCATTCTTAACATTTGCGTTGAAAATGCTGGCAACATGTTATCCGTCTCCGTGGCAAACCACATACTTCAGTATCAACGTGATTCATATGACAGGGTGCAGAATCAATCGGGTTTTCAGTGGTTTACACACGGGCTGGACAGAATTTAAACACACCGTTATGAACTTTTTTTGTCAAATATCTCAAGTTATTGAAATACATTTGCATTTACATCTTTAGTGCAAAAAAAGACAGTCTTTCTTGCAGTTTGTGTCGACAACTTAAGGAATAAGAATAAATTATTGAATACGTCTGGAATCGGTGACAGAATTTCTCGTTGCGTGAAGCATAATCGTGCAGTACACAATGATTTTTAGCTCTACTGGCCGAAGGCCTGTAGAGCTTATGTCATGGCGTAGTTTCCGTAGTCCGTGCGTGCGTGCGTGCGTTAGACTTTTTCTTGTTTACGCGAGTCCACAATGTTTATCCGATTCTTTTCAACCTTTTTCAGTGTCTTTATATTAATGATGACTCGAACCCTATTGAAAATGGGTTACATCAGAGTAAAAAAGTCCAGAATTATCTCCCCTTGAATTTGAGAAAATTTTGAAATAAGGCTTGTTTACGCAATAAAGTCCACAGTTTTCATCCAATCATTTCCCAACCTGCACAGTGTCTTTATCTAAATACTGAGTCAAACCCTATTGAAAATGAGCAATATCGGAGTTATAAGTCCAGAATTATCTCCCCTTGAATTTGAGAAAAAAATGAAAATTCAGTTTTTTTATGTGATAAAGTCCATAAATTTCATCCATTCTTGGAAAGCTTGCACAGTGTCTTTGTATCAATGAGGACTCGAACCCTTTTTCAAAAAGAGCAATATCGAAGCAATAAGTCCAGAATGACTTCCCCTTGAATATGAGAACATTTTGAAATTCCTCTTGTTTACGCAATTAATTCCACTGTTTTCATCCAATTATTTCCAAATTTGCACAGTAACTTTATATCCAATGAGGACTTGAACCCTATTGAATATGAGCAGTATCGGAGAAATAAGTACACAATAATCTCCCCTTGAATTTGAGAAAATTCTCCTTGATTGCGCGATTAAGTACACAGTTTCCATCTTATTCTTTCCAAACTTGCACAGTGTTTATAGCAGTAGAGCGATTCAGGCCCTAATGGGCCTCTTGTTTAACAAGAACACAGGCTTATTAAATAAAGAAATTCTGATGTATTTAACATTGCCATAAGCAGCATTAAAATCTGTCTTTTATTCACTAGTAGAAATTCTTAAGAAAAGTTATTTGAAAAAAGCACCTCTTACCGTTACATCCATGAACGTTTAATTGGGAACCCCACAAAGTCACGTAATCCTCCACTATGGAACGCCTAGTCTGTCTCCTGTTTACTATTGATATATCGAAGATCTCTTTGAAATGATGTGGGTTTAAACCATATGATATGTGTTTATAAGAGTATGCTGTGTGCTTGCCATATTATGCTGTGTGTTTTTGATGATATGCTGTGTGTTACCATATTCTGCTGTGTGTCTGTCATGGTTTGTTGTGTGTTTGTCATGGCATGCCGTGTGTTTGAAATGGTATGCTGTGTGTTTGTGATGGTATGCTGTGTGTTTGTGATGGTATGCTGTGAATGTCATTTAAATGATGTGGGTTTAAATCATATGATATGTGCTTATAATACTATGCTGTGTGCTTGTCATTGTTTTTTGTGTGTATGTGATGGTATGTTGTGTGTTTGTGATTTAATGGTGTGTGTGTTTTTCATGGTATGCTGTGTTTTGAAATGGTATGCTAGGTGTTCGTCATGGTATGCTGTTTGTTTGTGATGGTATGCTAGGTGTTCGTCAAGGTATGCTGTGTGTTTGTCATGGTATGCTATGTTTTCGTCATGGTATGCGGTGTGTATGGCATAGTATGCTGTGCGTTTATCATGGTATGCTGTGTGATTGTTGAACTTAGTATCCTGTGGGTTTGTCTAACATGATGTCATTTTCATTCGCTATGTTGTAAGTTATTTTCATTCGGAACACTCGGTTCTTGTCAAATAACTAATGGTTACGTCATACGCATGTCCTTCGGTCCGAACGTCCGTTTTTCCATCTGTCCGCTCGTCTGTGTATCCTTTTCCCGTGTGTCCGAGAGTCACGTCTGTTTGTCTGTCTGTTTTTCTGACTGTCCGTCCGTATGTCAGTACGCTCATTTGTTCGTGCCTCCGATCGTGTGTCCTTATTTCGACTGTCCGGGTATATGTCTTTCCGTCTGCATGTCCGCCCGTTCCTCCCAGCGTCCGTTTCTGTTCGTCTGTCGGATATACGGACATACATACAGACGGACGGACATACGCACTGACATACGGAAAAAATGACCCACGGACTGAAGGAGGGACAGAGGAACGGGCGGACGGACGGACAGACAGACAGACATACAGACAGACAGACAAAGCAGACAGACAGACAGACAGACAGACACACACACACAAACAGATAGACATAAAAACTTACAGATAAACAGACAGACGCACGAACGGATGGAAATACGCGCAAACGAACCGACGGACATACGTATGACGTAACCATTAGATCTTTGACTAGAACCGAGTGTTCCAAATGAAAATAACGCCAACTTACATCATAGCGAATGAAAATGACATCATGTTAGACAAACCCACTGGATACTACAACAAACACACAGGAAACCATGATAAACACACGGCATACCATAACAAACACACGGCATACCATGATAGAAAACATAGCATACCATGATAAACACCTAGCATACCATGACAAACACGCCGCATACCATCACAAACACACAGCATACAATCACACACACAGCACACCATAACATACACACACCAAACTATGGCAAGCACACAGCATAGTATTATAAGCACATATCATATTATTTAAACCCACATCATTTCAATAACGCTCACAGCATAACATCAAAAACACACAGCGTACCATCACAAACACACAGCATACTATTTCAAACACACAGGATACCATGCAATGCACACAGCAGACTATGGTTAACACACTGCATATCATCAAAAACACACAGCATATCCTAACAAACACACAGCATACCATCACAAAAACACAGCATACCATCACAAACACACAACATAACATCACAAACAAACAGCATAATATGGCAAGCACACAACATAGTATTATAAGAACATATCAAATGATTTAAACCCAGATCATTTCAATGACACTCACAGCATCACGGTGCCTATACCACGTGACTTTTTAAGATCTGTGTGGGGAGTAAAATATCAACAAAAGCGCGACGCAGGTAAGATTTTTAAGGAGTACTTTTTAAATATTTCACCATTTTTAATGGGATAAAGTGGAGAGCCTGCTCATTCATGGGAGTTTTCTATAGGTATCATGATTTTATAAAACAAATAAGTATTTTTTAAGTAAAGTGCAACCGCGCGTTTGGACGGTTAGAAAAAGGTAGGATCAGTGTGGGGACATTATTTTATTTTGACACAGAAACGTCACCTCTGGTGAAATTAAGCAATAAACTTTATGGGCGGAGCTTACAATATATCATTTTAAATTCATTTTCAGGTTTCTGTTATAAATTTACGAAAAAAAGTTCGTGAAAAATATTCTTACAGTAATATGATCTGTGTGGTATACGTGTTTAAAAGGATCTGTGTGGTATCCGTGTTCCTACAATTTACGGATAAATTGAAAAAAAAAACGACAATATATATATATATATATATATATATATATATATATATATATATATATATATATATATATATATATATATATATATATATATATATATTTATTTATTTAATTTCAATTATTTTAATACAACAACAACAACTACTTCTACCACTTCTACTACTACTACTACTACTACTACTACTACTACTACTACTACTACTACTACTACTACTACTACTACTACTACTTCTACTACTTCTGCTTCTACATCTACTACTACTACTACTACTACTACTACTACTACTACTACTACTACTACTACTACTACTACTACTACTACTACTACTACTACTATTACTACTACTACACTAACTACTACTACAAATAGCAGTAGTAGTACCAGTAGTAGTAGTAGTAGTAGTAGTAGTAGTAGTAGTAGTAGTAGTACCAGTAGTAGTAGTACCAGTAGTAGTAGTAGTAGTAGTAGTAGTACCAGTAGTAGTAGTAGTAGTAGTAGTAGTAGTAGTAGTAGTAGTAGTAGTAGTAGTAGTAGTAGTAGTAGTAGTACTGGTAGTAGTAGTAGTAATAGTAGTAGTAGTAGTAGTAGTAGTAGTAGTAGTCGTAGTAGTAGTAGTAGTAGTAATAGTAGTAGTAGTAGTAGTAGTAGTAGTAGTAGTAGTAGTAGTAGTAGTAGTAGTAGTAGTAGTAGTAGTAGTAGTAGTAGTAGTACTGGTAGTAGTAGTAGTAATAGTAGTAATAGTAGTAGTAGTAGTAGTAGTAGTAGTAGTAGTAGTAGTAGTAGTAGTAGTAGTAGTAGTAGTAGAAGTAGTACTGGTAGTAGTAGTAGTAGTAGTAGTAGTAGTAGTAGTAGTAGTAGTAGTAGTAGTAGTAGTAGTAGTAGTAGTAGTAGTAGTAAGAAGTAGTAGTAGTAGTAGTAGTAGTAGTAGTAGTAGTAGTAGTAGTAGTAGTAGTAGTAGTAGTAGTAGTAGTAGTAGTAGTAGTAGAAGTAGTAGTAGTAGTAGTAGTAGTAGTAGTAGTAGTAGTAGTAGTAGTGGTAGTAGTAAAAGTAGTAGTCGTATATCTATTATTATTATTATTTAGAAATTGATTCATTTCAGTTACCACCTATTTGACACTAGTGAACAGAAAATGGTTAAGGGAAGAAAAAAGAGGAAACAGTTTCACGACAAAGGAATGCTATACAGAAGGGGACACTAGGTGTAAGGTGGGAGCGGGCGAGACAAAACGATAGTGCAAACTGTTGCCAACAATAAGACTAGGGATAGACGAACACATTTGACATTTTTAAATATGTTCAAGTATGCATGAGCGTGCATTATCATACGGTACACATCCATGCCTCTATTATATTTCTTCGGATAGTGTATACAATCGTTTGTTTTTGCATTCGGACACAAATTCTGCAATGGAAATTGTTTGAAATATAACACAGGTTGACAAAAAGCAAAGGCACGTTCTTTTCTGAGTAATATGTATGATTTAAAATCAAAGTTGAAATAAAAACTGATAAAACAGAATCCACCAGACGCATTGATTTGTCATCGATTTCAAAGTGCCTTGCATCATTGTGAAGAAACTTTAAACGGCAAAAAATGTTACATGGTCGACATTATTTTATATCTTGTTGTTATTTAAAGTTGATGGTAACTGGTATGATTTACAAAAAATTAAAATATGGACATAAAAGAAACATATATATGTGTTTTTGTGATATGTTCCTTACATTTGGAATTTATATAGTTGCATTAGTTTATTACACAGTATAGATCTTGACAATCATTCGCCATGTGTTGGTATTAATGCCAAATATGTACGAAGGACGTATTTTATACTTTATATAAGCAATCTTCGTAGTTTCACAAAATTGAACGAAACCAACAGAACTCTCCAAATTATTCATTCGTTTCGCGTTGCAACGCTTTATTATTTTCAGGATTTTAAATCGTCAAAAGATGCATATAATGGCTATATTAGACCATGGTAAATGTTCAGTATTACTGTTTCCTCACAAATATTATAACTAAAACGAAAATTTGCGAATCTGAAACAACTTTTTTAAATTTTTTCAATTTACCAAAACGTGAAAAGATCCCTTTAAAATAATAAACGATACATTACTTCACGTGACAGTAGTGTTTGGCACCAAAATAGCAATGAAATTTAATACAATAATGTATAGCCATTATGTGTAATATATGCTATCGCATTTAAAAATCCAGTTTCAAATACATCGTTGACAAGCATTTTTTAAACAACTGAATAGAACTGAAAAACTTAAAAGCAGTATACCACACATATCCTTCTAAAAACTATACCACACAGATCATATTACTGTAAGAACATTTTTCTTGAACCTTTTTTCGTAAATATATAACAGAAACCTGATAATGAATGCAAAATGATATATTGTAAGCTCCGCCCATAAAGTTTATTGCATAATTTCACCAGATGTGATGTTTTTGTGGCAAAATAAAATAATGTCCCCACACTGATCCTACCTTTTACTAACCGTTCAAACGCGCGGTTGCACTTTACTGAAAAATTACTTATTTGTTTTATAAAATCATGATACCTATAGAAAAGTCTCATAAATGAGCGGGCTCTACACTTTATCCCATTAAAAATGGTGAAATATTTAAAAAGTAATCCTTAAAAATCTTACCTGCGTCGCGCTTTTGTTGATATTTTACTCCCCACACAGATCTTAAAAAGTCACGTGGTATAGGCACCGTGAGCATGCAATCTCAAACACACAGCGTGCCATCATAAACACATAGCATAACATTTTAAACAAACAGCATATCATCACAAACACACAGGATACCATCAAATACACACAGCAGACTTTGATTAACACACAGTATATCATCAAAAACGCACAGCATATCATCACAAACAAACTGCATACCATCACAAACACACAGCATACCATCACAAACACACAGCATTATATGACAAGCACACAGCATATGATTTAAACCAACATCATTTCAATGAAACCTCCGATATATCAATAGTCAACAGGAGACAGACTAGGCGTTCATTACTCCACCCTGATGAGTGTCAGCCGCCTTACATTTAGTGTGTTGAATTATTTGCAAACACAATACATTATGTATATAGCGTTTCTGAGTTTTGGATGGTTTCAGTGAATATTATCGGGATCAATATATAATACCGTAGTTTATACTCACATAAACTTTTCATGGAATAAATGCCTCAAATCGAAGAGGCGCATGTTATATTTATTCTATCCAGTATGCAGCTTGATTCGCGATATGTTAAGGTGGGGTCATACCACGTGGTTTCGTTGATGTCATTTTGGGCAATCGTGGAAAGTTAGATTGTCTCCGCCGAAAAGTTTGAACCTGTGTTTTTGACCTCGTTCCTAAGGAAATATTGCTCTTTCTAAGCGCAGATCGACGTCACCACCACAGAAAAAATAGAAATACTATTCTAGTGTCATTGTGAACTTCAATGTATCCGACGATTTACCGAAAAGTTAACATGCTGAGACTTAATACACGTGTGTTGTCCCAGATTAGCATGTGCAGTCCGCACAGTCTAATCAGGGATGACACTTTCGGCCTTAAGTTGAATCTTGATTAGAAGAGACTTCTTTTAAACTTAAAATTACGTGAAGGCGAAGTGTCGTTCCTGATGACATGCTTATCAGGGACAACACTTTTTCCTGTTTTACATAGCGAGGCTCACTTTATCAGCCTACATATTATACTGGGAAAATTTCCATTTCAGAATCGATTAATGCCATCCTGCACCACTACAAATGGAATCACACATCCATTCTTTACGATTTCCCGCAGACGATATTCAATCTTGCTGGCGACAATCTCGTGAACGACTTGCGAAAAACGCCGGACATTGCAAACCCGTTCAGTATTGAGTTTAATGCCACCGCAGCCACTGACAATGACCTCAATGGATACCTACAGGAGGCGTCGACCAGATCTCGAGGTAAGCAATATTACTAAACATTGAACTGAGCGGTAGACTAAAATGCTAATAATTAAATATATGTGTACATGCCATATATTCCCAAAAAATTGGATTGTAATAATACAATTTCTATAAAGGGGCCTTTTCACAGATTTTGGCATTTTTTGAAGTTGGTCATTAAATGCTTTATATTGATAAATGTAAACATTGGATATAAAAAGCTCTAGTAAAAATCAAGAATACAATAAAACAAAGAAAAAAAGGTAACCCTCAGCAGGGCTTGATCCACTGGCCCCTGGAGTCCAGGAGTAAAAAGTCTTCTACTAAGACCACTCGGCCATTCTTCCGGAGACAATGATGCAAGTATTTTATACTTTATATAAGCAATCCTGGTAGTTTCACAAAATATACCGACAACAACAGAACTGCCCAAATTATTAATTTGTTTCGCGTTATAATTTTCAGTTTTTTAAATCATCAGAAGATGCATATTTTAGAGCATTGTAAATGTTCAGTATTCCTGTTTCTCACAAATATCACAACTAAAACGAAAATTTGCGAATCTGAAACAACTTTTTCAATTTTGTCAATTTCCCCAAATGTGAAAAGGCCCCTTTAATAGAGACCGCTTTAGATTAATTACGGGATGGGTGGGCCCCCTCCCCCTGATATTCACCTGATTTTTGGTGGTGATTCAACATAAATGACCGAGTTCAGTTTTGCTCTGTTCCATTGAATTTTGCAAAGTTACGGGCCTTGGACTTATAAATTATCTTTAGAATAACTTTGTTGCAATTATCAAACTCACAGCTATTGACCCTTTTTTATATGGAATTTGGTTTTATCATCAGGATGAACTTTGAGCTGTAGTATGTACGAATAAATGATCAAAGCATGGTCTGGTTAGACCTTGCCAACTCTTATGGCTCCATACCACAGTAGCTAATTGAAGGAGCAATGAAGCACTATCATATCCCAGAGCATATACAGGGGATCATAAATGGCTACTTTGATGGCAAACAGTTTCGATTCTCCATTGGTGACCAGACAATGCCATGGCAGAGGTAAGAGAAGAGGATAGTACTTAACTGGCTGCACCATCTCAGTGGTACTATACATGATGGGCATGAACCTAATCATCAATGCCGCGAATAGGGAAGGGAAACCAGAGGACCAAAAACTGTGTCAGTAATAAACCTCTCATCCAGCAGGGGGTTCATAGATGACCTGACAATCACTACCACCACACATGTACAGGCCCACTGGGTACTAACAACCCTGGAGGACGCGGTCACATGGGCACGATTGAAGTTCAAACCCAAGAAGTCAAGGACCCTGATCATTAAGAAGGGAAAGGTCACCAAAAGATTCACTCTACAGGTGCAAGGGAAAGACAAACCATCCATTAATGACAGTCCAGTCAAGTGCCTCGGCAAGTGGTATGACGCCAGCCTGAAGGACACTAACAACATCAGTAGATTCAAAAGCCAGCTCCAAAATGGCCTAAAGCTTATAGACCAGACAGGACTTCCAGGCAAGTTTAAGGCATGGCTGTACCAACATGGATTACTACCTAGGTTTATGTGGCCCCTACAAGAGCTACAACCACTGCAGAAGGATTCGAGAGAGAAATCAACCAGCATCTCCGGCGATAACTTGGTGTTCCTACTAGTTTTAGGAAGACTTGTGGTAACCCTCAAAGAGTCATCAGATGACATGATATGGAAGGCAGGCATCGAGACACACACAGGGCGAAAGTGGTCAGCATGCCAGGCAGTTGCCCAGGCAGAAAGCAGACTACGACACAAAGACATAAGAAGAATCACAGCTGTATGAAGACAAGGCCTTGGCAGTACAAAACCACAACCCTGCAGCACAGCCGGTTAGAAAGAAAGAAGCAAAATGGTCCAGCAGGAGATCAGGCTTACAGAAAAGAAAGTCAGGCGCGCCAGACCAGTCAGGACAGGAGGACAGTGCGCATGGACACAAGGGCAGACCACAGAAAGACACCTTACATGGGCAGACATTTGGCACGAGGAACCACTATGACTCAAATTCCAACTTAGATCCGTATATGATCTGCTGCCATCTCCAGTCAATCTGCACAGATGGAGGTTAGTGGAGGACCCAAGTGTCAGCTGTGCGACAAACTAGGAACCATGCAGCACACCCTGTCATCTTGCCAGACAACACTAACACAAGGCCGCTACAGATGGAGGCACGGCACAGTCCACAAGGAGCTAGCAGACATACTAGAGCGGGAGAGAAGGAAGACAAGACCAACCAACAAGAAGGCATTACCAACAACCAAATTTGTCAAGGAAGGACAAACTGCAAAGAAGTCAAGAACCGCAGCAACAGCTATCCTTGCTGAATCAATAGCATTGGGAGATGAAGGTCGACCTAGGAAAACAGCTGGTATCCAGACATAGTGCTCCCCACACAGAGACCAGACATAGTTATATGGTCTCCAAAGGACAAGTAACTGGTGATGATAGAACTCACTGTACACTGGGAGACTAGGTGTGATGAGGCCTATGAGCAGAAAATGGAAAAGTACACTTAGCTACAAGAACAGTGTAGAAGGCGTGGCTGGAGTGCCTGGCTGTTCCCCATGGAAATAGCTAGAGTGCAGAGGATTCCCAGCCCAATCTGTGTGGAGAATGCTCAGCAACCTTGGGATCAAGAGAGGTGACAGGAAGAGGGCTGTAGGCAGACTTGGACAAGCAGCAGAAAGGGCATCCAACTGGCTGTGGATGATGAGAAAGGAGAAGAGCTGGACGCTAAACCACTGACCTGTAGTGTTTTGGCCAGCACTGCACATCCGCTGTCCGGAGAGTGTCCTGGGATTAAAGGATAGAAACACTTGTTGATGGGGAGTTCCCAGCTGATGAGTCAGTGCTTTGTGCAGTAGTATCTGTATTCTACGCATCAAAGAAGAACTATAGAACAATTGTTGTCTGGACTTTTTTCCAAAATTCTTTCAGATATTGACCTAATTTTTGGTATGTAAGTCTACCTGCATATCATACAGATCAAGTTCAAGTTTTGTTCTGGTCAATTGATTATTTTGCTAATTTGCATTCCTTGGTATAAAGAATTTTTTACAGAATACCAGATATCTGGACTATTTTCCTAAACCTTGCAGATAATAACCTTTTTTTAGTGTGTGAGTCTATACTTACATGACTTACAGATTATATTGAAATTCCCTTTGGTCCATTGATTTTTGACATATTTATGGTCCTTGGACCAGTTTTTTCTTTTCTTTTTTTGGCATTATTTTCAATATGCTATCAGATAATGATCTTATTTTTGGTGTGTCAGTCTACCTACACAACTTTCAGATCAAGTTTGAGTTTCGTTCCGGTCTATTATATTTTTTTTACAAAGTAAAAGGGACTTAACAATTTTCTCTCAAATAGCTGCTGTACAGCTCCAAAGTGCAGAAGGGGGCATTGTGTTTCACAAACACAGCTCTTGTTTCTTGTAGTCCCTAACTCCCTCCGTCTGTCCCTTCAAACTCCGGAAAATATATTATTAATCCTGACTCCATTGTACTAAGGTTATGTTAAATCATTTTTTTTTTAAATACCATCTGTTCACGTCTTTCAAACAAAGTCACTAAGTCTGATGCAGTCTCAGTTTTGCAAATATGGCAAGTTTATAACATCATATGCATTTTGAAACATGTTGCTGTTCACATGCATCAGTGCTAAATTCTGCATTTAATATGATAAATTATCATCATCATGGGTATGCCATGTTTGTAAACGTAGTATGTGTAGGTCGATTTAAAGAGGGCCTCTGAGGGGCGTATTGTGTTCAATACAGGAATTCTGAAATCAAATTTTTGATGTAAGAAAATATGTACAATTACTTGACATATACACAACTTAATTTTTGATATAAAGTTATGTTTAAAAAAAATAAATAAATTGGAATGTTCTGTAAATTCTAGAGGTATGTGATGATGATAAAGAGATCTTTTTATTGCAGTTATGATCTTCTTCTGCACTGCCGCGACTTTCCGTTCGTTCATGTACCAGGCACACAAACTGGGTTACACCAAAGGGTCGTATGTGTTCATCACTCTGGAGCTCTTTCCCGACCCGGGTTGGCTGGGAGAGTACCAGAAGTTTCTAACAAGTAATTTATTTTTAAAATCACATTGGGCAGGTTTCATGTTTGTCATTTACCACTGTTATTAAAGGGACCTTTTCACAGATTTTTGCATGTTGTGAAGTTTTACATTAAATGCTTTATATTGATGAATGGAAATATTGGATCTATAATAAACCGCCAGTAAAAAGCAAGAATATAAATGCAATATATAAGAATATAATTTAAGAAAGAAAAAGTAACCCCCAACTGGGCTCGAACCACTGACCCCTGGAGTAAAAGTCTAACGCTTAGACCACTCGGCCATCTGTGCTTATACAATGAGTGATGTATTTTGTTCTTAATATAAGCAATCCTTTGAAGTGTGCAATCATTTTGCGTTGCAATACATAAAATTTTTCAGGTTTATAAAATGTAAAAGATGCATATTAATATGGATATTTGAGAGCATGGTTAATGTTCAGTATTACTGTTTCCCCTTGAGAGCATGGTTAATGTTCAGTATTATTGTTTCCCTTTGAGAGCATGGTTAATGTTCAGTATTACTGTTTCCCTTTGAGAGCATGGTTAATGTTCAGTATTACTGTTTCCCTTTGAGAGCATGGTTAATGTTCAGTATTACTGTTTCCCTTTGAGAGCATGGTTAATGTTCAGTATTACTGTTTCCCTTTGAGAGCATGGTTAATGTTCAGTATTACTGTTTCCCTTTGAGAGCATGGTTAATGTTCAGTATTACTGTTTCCCTTTGAGAGCATGGTTAATGTTCAGTATTACTGTTTCCCTTTGAGAGCATGGTTAATGTTCAGTATTACTGTTTCCCTTTGAGAGCATGGTTGATGTTCAGTATTACTGTTTCCCTTTGAGAGCATGGTTAATGTTCAGTATTACTGTTTCCCTTTGAGAGCATGGTTAATGTTCAGTATTACTGTTTCCCTTTGAGAGCATGGTTAATGTTCAGTATTACTGTTTCCCTTTGAGAGCATGGTTAATGTTCAGTATTACTGTTTCCCTTTGAGAGCATGGTTAATGTTCAGTATTACTGTTTCCCTTTGAGAGCATGGTTAATGTTCAGTATTACTGTTTCCCTTTGAGAGCATGGTTAATGTTCAGTATTACTGTTTCCCTTTGAGAGCATGGTTAATGTTCAGTATTACTGTTTCCCTTTGAGAGCATGGTTAATGTTCAGTATTACTGTTTCCCCACAAATATCATAGTAACAACGAAAATTTGCCAATCTGAATTTTTTTTGTATATATTTTGTCAATTTACCAAAATGTGAAATTAGGCCTCTTTAAAAGTTTGAATAGAAAGCAAATAAACCAACTTGAAAAAGGATAAACAAAATGGCGATTCTTTTAACTTTTTTGTCACAGTAAAAAAAATACAACCAAAGCAGGCGAAATACACTAATGCCATTTAATTACACTGAAAAATATTTCTGTTAATGAGTTAAATGCACTTTTTATACGCCCGTATAAAATACGGGACGTATTATGTGAAACCCCTTGGCGGCGGGCGGCGGGCGGCGGGCGGAAGGCATCACTTTGTCCGGACTCTAATTCAAATTGTATTCATCCGATCTTCACCAAACTTGGTCAGCAGTTGCATCTAGTTGATATCTAGGCCAAGTTCGAATATGGGTCATGCCGGGTCAAAAACTAGGTCATAGGGTCAATAAGTGCATTTTCAAAGAGGCCACTTTGTCCGGACTCTATTTCAAATTGTATTCATCCGATCTTCACCAAACTTGGTCAGCAGTTGCATCTAGTTGATATATAGGCCAAGTTCGAATATGGGTCATGCCGGGTCAAAAACTAGGTCATAGGGTCAATTAGTGCATTTTCAACGGCGCCACTTTGTCCGGACTCTAATTCAAATTGTATTCATCCGATCTTCACCAAACTTGGTCAGAAGTTGTGTCTAGACAATATCTAGGTCAAGTTCGAATATGGGTCATGCCGGGTCAAAAACTAGGTCACGGGGTCACTAAGTGCATTTCAAGGATTAAGCATGGTGTCCGCTTTCTAATTGAAGTAGTTTTCATCCGATCTTCACCAAATTTGGTCAGAAGTTGTGTCTAGATGATATGTAGGTCAAGTTCAAATATGGGTCATGCCGGGTCAAAAACTAGGTCACGAGGTTACTTAGTGCATTTCAAGCATTAAGCATGGTGTCCGCTCTCTAATTGAAGTAGTTTTTATCTGATCTTCACCTAATTTGGTCAGAAGTTGTGTCTATATGATATGTAGGTCAAGTTCGAATATGGGTCATGCCGGGTCAAGAACGAGGTCACGAGGTCACATAGTGCATTTCAAGCATTTAGCATGGTGTCTCCTCTGTAATTGAAGTAGTTTTCATCTGATCTTCACCAAATTTAGTCAGATGTTACATCTAAATGATATGTAGGTCAAGTTCAAATATGGGTCATTCCGGGTCAATAACTAGGTCTCGACAAGGACTCTAGATTTCAATATACATTCCGTGGTCTCGAGGTCACTTAGTGCATTTCAAGCATTGAGCATGGTGTCCGAAACTTTCGAACGGGCGTATCTTGTGACAGTTTGGCACTCTTGTTTTTAATGATTGTTGTTTACCCTGGTAGGGGACACCTTTGTTGCCTACCGGGTAATATACCTTCAAAGCCTTGGTTTTATTGGCTACTCAAGTTGTCAAGGCAATAATTATACGCAATGAAATATATAAGGTATTCGTTCTCTGTGTTCATATAAGAATTAAGTAAACAAAAACTGCTGTGCCATGCAATGTTGTTTTGGCAGTACGAGTCACTTACATAAGAGCTTTTATAAAACTGTAAATGAGAACTTGAACCAAATTTGAATGACTTATCAGTGAAAAACAAAATAATATAGAAATGGCTGGTAACAACCATGGATACAAATAAAAAAGCATGAAAAGAAAGAAAATCCAGTCTAGGTGGAAAGTGTGGTCAATGATTTGGCTGTGCAGACTTCACAGGTGAATCAAGCACGCACTATTTGGCTGTTCAGACTGCACAGGTGAATCAAGCACGCACTATTTGGCTGTGCAGACTGCACAGGTGAATCAAGCACGCACTATGCATATGCCTCAAGCCAGATATTCCCAGGTTGAAGCTTATATGATCCCTGCAGATAATGCGGAAAAGGATGAAGCTGTCACCAAGGCATATGAGTCCGTCCTCATCCTGAGCTTGTCGAAGCTCCAGGGGCCAATATATGAGGAGTTTGCAGCAGAGGTGAAGAAAAGGGCCTTGGCGAGTTACGACATAACAATAGAGTCTGTGAGTGCAGTTTTAAGTCACCTAATCACAGATTCTTGTCTTATCACTACCGTAATTACTCTTAGTTTTTAGACAATATAAACTTTCTGACACCCTTTTTTAGCCATATATATTTTATTATTTTTGTGAATTGTTTTTCCGACAAGCAGATTTTCGCCCGTTTTGAATTACTTAATTTTATTAAATTAAAGTGTAAAATTTTATTTTATTTCATTTTAATATTATAATATTTGTGGACAGTTGCATTTGATAAGAGACTTTCTTATTTGCATTAATCTAGTGACACATTACACATGTGTATTTACAACTTGATGATGGCAATTAAACCTTGCAGATGATTGCAAGAAGTCAGATGACTGTTACATTATAGGCTATGGTTTCACACGATTAGGTAGTTAGGCTGTTGTTATCATCTTCGTAAGGCAACCAATATGTTCTGCCTGATGAATTCACAGTTGTATTTATTTTTTATCATTTTGAGAACTAGCAGTTGTTGTCAATTAACGGTAGTACCAATTAGGTATGATAATCTCCTTGCTTTTGAAAATAAGTGTTTTGTTGGTAAATGCCTGCTTATATCTATGTACTTATCTAATAGCCCCGTCACACCGTACTGGCATCCTTACAGCAACCTAAGACTGTGTTTCTGGACATTTCTGATTGTCGTAGTAAGGAAGCCAATACCTTTTTCGGTAAAAATGCTGTTTTTCGCCTTCCCGTCACACCAGCGCCCTGGTTTATGACGTTCTGCGTGTCTTCACGGTGTCCTTAATATGTCGCTTGCAACCTTATCGCGTTCGTTCTGCGTCCTCACGGCGACCAAAGCCGACCAATCGGCGTCTGAGCGGCGCCCTTATTGTGACCATAGTCATTCTGAGGACGCAATAGACGTACAAAGAAGGTACTAATGACGCAATAAGGTCGCCGTACTGTCGCCTTGCAGTCAATGATAATTTTCTGTGGGTTTGAGCGGCGACCACACGACATCCATGGCGACCTTACAGCGACCCTACCACGTCCTTACTATGACTGCTGGGTCTCTTCGGTATCCCTACAACGTCCTTAACAGAACGCCGTAAAACGCCGGACTTCGGCGACTACTTTGAACACGTTCAAAGTGGTCCCCGTGGGCTTGCGTCCTGAGCAATTTTCGGCGTCCTCACTGCGTCCTCTTGCCTCCTTACTGCTTCCCTCAGGTGTCTATGTCATCCTCACTGCGACCTGGGTCTCCTAAAAGACACAGTAAGGACGCCAGCCGGTGTGATGGTGGTATAAGGGCTTGGCAACATGCCTCTGCTCAAAATCTGAAGTGTGACAAATATGCTCCAGTTATGTTGTACTGCTTATGGCAGTGATAAAAGACCAACCATTGTGAAAGAACAAAAAAACATAATCATAATTAACTCTTAGACTTAAAATATTAGATGATAATTGATTATTACAAGTTCATAATAGTCTATAAATGCTAACCTTTGAACTCGGTCAAAGTTTCATGGCGTATCAAAATGTTGTGTATTTTAATTTTTTCGCACACAAGTCTTTAAATATCTGAAGTATCCAAAAAGTAGAGTAATTATGGTAAATATGTTTACTACATAAATTGATGTTTGATTAGAGTTGAAATTTAGGGACTTAAAGAGGGTTGAGTAACAAAATAGTTGAACCAGAATTATTTGGAGTATTTTTCAAATGGAACACTCAGGGTTTGCTTTTTGACACATGCAAATGCTGAGCTTATAATAAATTTGATGATATTTGCCTGAAATTTAATAACTTAGTAGTAACAGGTTGTTTTTTTGTCCGATTATATTGCCTAAATTCGGCTATATTCCCAATGGCAAAAAATATTTTCCATTTACACAAAATTTATTAAAAATTCCCAATCTGGTAATTTAACGCTAATGACATTAGCTGTTTCGCTTTTTAACAAAGCGTAGTCCAATATGGTCTTTGTGTTGTTCAGGCGCTTATTGTCCCCTACCAGTTTCAGCGGAGGGGACTTATGGTTTGCGCACTGTGTGTCCGTCAGTCTGTCAGTCCATGAGTCTGTCACACGTTTCTGGATCCTGCGATAACTGTAAAAGTTCTTCATATTTTTTCATGAAACTTGAAACATGGATAGATGTCAATATGGACATTAAGCAGGTCATTTCATTTTGTTCCTATGTCAAAAATTCTGGTTGCTATGGCAACAAATAAATTTTTAAAAAATCTGACAATAGTGGAGCAGGTAGGTGAGTCAACATATATTGCTTTGCAATAGTCTTGTTATTTTGCGATGAAATTCAAGGGTTTTGTGATTCGGCTTAATATAAAACAAAAAAAGCCGATAAAATTCCCAATTTCAAATCCATGGGGCTGGGCCATCTTCCCTAAAAGCTGGAAAAATACCTGAGTAAGAGTGGTCCTTAATTTCCAGGTGCCTTACAACAGTATGTTTCTGAAGGTAATACCACACCCATCCATCAGCCCTAATTTATTGTGCCAACATTTATTTGAGCCTTGTTCTGAGAAAACTGGGCTTAATGCATGTGCGTAAAGTGTCATCCCAGATTAGCCTGTGCAGTCCACACAAGCTATGACACTTTCCGCCTAAACGTGATTTTTGGTAAGGAGGGACATCCTTGAAACTAAAAATACCATATAAGCAGAAAGTGTCGTCCCTGATTAGCCTGTGCAGACTGCACAAGCTAATCTGGGATGACACGTTACGCACATGCATTAAGCCCAGTTGTCTCAGAACGCGGCTCATTTTAGTTTTCCAGGTGGAGTTTTCCATCAGCTTTGCAAAGTTTACACAGATAGCTATCACAGTAAGCACCATGTTAATAAATCTTAATAGTTTATAAAAAAGTGAACAAATACTCTAGCCACTTTGTAAAGAAAAGTTTACTCTGCATTGTTACAGGTCAGCTACTATGTAACTTCTTTCTATGATGCCGCCATGTATCTAGCTCATGCATACAAAAGGATGGCAGAGAAGGGTGGCAATATAAAGGATGGAATGGCTATTGCGAAATACTTCTGGAACAGTTCCTATCCAGGTTTGAAATCTCATCGTAACATGTATGTTGTTGTGAAAATGATAAACTTCCATTGATGTTTTGTATTCCTCCATTTTGGTTTTCCCTTAGAAATCCTATGTAACAATCTCTGCTGATGGGCAAAAGAGATATAAATTAGTAAGCATCATTTCTAGCGTGCGTGCTTCCACCCTTCACATTCTTCTGTAGTACCCAACTCCTACAATATGCCAACATTGTTAAATTTACCCTTTACCACTTAGATATGTATCTTTACACATTGGTTATCCTTAAGAAAGTTAATTTAATTTAAGACCTTTCTTACTACATTCAAGTTTTAAAAGCTCCATTTCCCACCCTTAGTTTCTGATGAGCAGCAAACAGCATTAAACCTGAACAGACTGCTAGTTATTTGCAGGCTGTTCATGTTTTATGCTGTTTGCACATAGCCATTTCCACATTGCTTCTGATGGGGAAAGGGTTAAAAATCTGTATTATGCGATAACTCAAACAATAATCCAGCTATGTTGATGAAATTTGGTATCTGGATCGAGGGCCATTATGGGGAATACTCAGCGTTATTTCAGGGTTTTTGTCTGACAAAAATTTTGGTTGCTATGATTACAGATGCTTTAAATGAAGAGATAAAAGAAAAACTAAAAGGGACTGTCAACCATGAATGGGGAGAAAAGAAAAGTTCTAAAATACCGTATTTTTTTACAATTATTAGTTTATATTGATTAAAATATCACGACTGGTATCTGACATTACTTGAAAAAAGTTCATATTTTCAGTTTATTCTGTAATAAATTTCGCAATGTGAAATCGAAAGTACGTCGCGAAAATAAGTGACATAACGATACACACACCATAAATAACGCAAGTAGATTGATCATTTTATATATTAGATATATACAATTCACTACTCAAGCACAATTTGCATTCCTGAGTTTACCATGTGACGATGATGATCAATTGACTGGCGTTATTTATAGTTAACTGGTAGTTACCTGGTAGACATACCCAGTAAAATTTATTACCAAATATACTGAAAATATGAAAACTTAACAACTTTTTTCAAGTAATGTGACATACCAGTCAGTATATTTTAATCAATTTAAACTAATAATTGTAAAAAAAAATGGTATTTTACAACTTTTCTTTCCTTCGTCGTCGTGTTGACAGTCCCTTTAAGCCATTATCTTCCGACGACTGAAACAGTATGTAAGCCGTGTTGTTAATCCATTTATGCCTAGCGTCTAGAAAAAAGGCCTTGGCAAACAGCGTAGACCCAGATGAGACGCCTCATGATGCGGCATCTCATCGGGTCTGCGCTGTTTTTTTAAAGGAATTTCTGAAAGAAATATTCTAAATATAGAAACAAATATACTAGACATCCCTAATTTTGGAAATAAATGGATCCAATTTAAAAGGTTGGGAGAGTCCACTAGGCATAAATGGGTTAAGGCTTGGTGTGTGGAGAGATGGCCAAGGGGACATGCACTTTATTTCAGTTTGGTCCCAAATTTCGGAATCCTGTGATCAGTCAAAAAGCACTTAAAATACATTGATGAAACTCACTATATGGATAGATGTTGTGTATGTCTGACTGTCTGTCAGTTCAAACAATCTGGATTCTGTGATAACTCAAAAAGAACTCAAGCGCAGTTGATGAAACTCATTTATGTGGATAGAAAGCCATATTCTGAATATGTCTGTTTTTATGCCCTTGGATTGATAGATCAGGGGTATATTGTTTTTGTCCTGTTTGTCTGTCATTCTGTCCCAAAACTTTAACCTTGGTTAAAGTTTGATAACTTTTGCAATATTGAACATAGCAACTTGATATTTACCGTGCATGTGTATCTAATGGAGCTTCTCATTTTGAGTGGTGAAAAGTCAAGATCAAGGTCATCCTTCAAGGTCAAAGGTCAAATATCATTGTATTTTTCTTTCCTAAAACTTTAACCTTCGTTAAAGTTTAATCATAACTTTTTTTATATTGAACACAGCAACTTCATATTTGGCATGCATGTGTATCTCGTGGAGCTGCACATTTTGAGTGGTGAAAGGTCAAGGTCATCCTTCAAGGTCAAAGGTAGAAAAAAAACAAAAAATCATTTCTCCATTCAACCTTTTACTTACTTCTGGTGGAGCTGCACATTTTGAGTGGTGAAAGGTCAAGTTCATCCTTCAAGGTCAAAGGTAAAAAAAAAATCAAAGCGGCGCAGTAGGGGGCATTGTGTTTCTTACAAACACATCTCTTGTTTTAGTTCCTTTTTCACACAACAATTTTGGTTGTTCTGGATAGAGAAATAAGTGATAACTAGAATCTGGGTCCTGCAACAATTCAAAAAGTACTTGGGCTAGGTTGATGTTTGTGGATAAAGGGCCATGTGGTCAATGTGTACGCTATTTCAGTTCTTTTGTCAGAGGACAATTGTCGTTACTTTGGTAACAGAAACTATTGAAAACTAAAATCCTGATCCTGTCATTTCTTATTTATGGATATCCTTCTCCAACAGTAACCCAGTAAGGAGACTGATGTTTTGATCTTTAAAATTTGATATTCACTAATGCAACCTCAAATTCTAACTGTGGCTTTCTACAATAATTCTTTAATGGCAGGTGATAAAAATTCTGTGTAAAGGCTTTTTTTATAAGTTCCCAAGCCTTTAAAAAATAATATTCTGCTGTATATAACATACTTTCCTGTGCTTAATTTAAGTGTTTTTTTGTTCATGCCAGTTTGTTTAATCCCACTAAATAACCATATGAGTTTTGTTCTGAGAAGCATTATTAACCCTTTACCACTTAGATATGTATTTAACCCTTAACCACTTAGATACGTATTTAACTTTTTACCACTTAGATACGTTTTTGACGCATTTGTAGTGCCTTATAAAGTTACATTTAATCCAAGACCTTTCTTACAAGATTCAAGTTTTAAAGGCTTCATTTCCAACCCTTAGGTACTGATGAGCAGCAAACAGCATAAAACCTGAACAGACTGCGAGTAACTCGCAGGCTGTACTGGTTTTATGCTGTTTGCACATAGCCATTGTCACTTTGCTTCTGAGTGGGAAAAGGTTAAATGGATGTGAGTAAAGTGTTGTCCCAGTTTGGAATGTGCAGTCGACATCGTCTCAACTGGATTTTTATTAAGAAGAGACATCGTTTTGACAAAAAAATGCAATTCAATAAAAGTGTAAAGTGTTGTCCTTGATAAGCATTTGCAGACTGCACAGGCTAATCTGGGATGACATTGCGTGCATGCATTAAACCCAGTTTTCCCAGAACCCAGCTCTATTCCCCACGGTCTCAGTGCATCCTATATTTCCTACTGCTCTATTCCCCACGGTCTCAGTTCATCCTATATTTCCTACTGCTCTATTCCCCACGGTCTCAGTGCATCCTATATTTCCTACTGCTCTATTCCCCACGGTCTCAGTGCATCCTATATTTTCTACTCACAGGCCTGTTGGGTGAAGTCGCAGTAAGCGCCATTGGTGACAGAGACGCTGACTTTGAACTCCTCGACATGATGTCACCAACAGACAGGACCTTTCAGGTACAGTAGACTCATTATAACTCTCACTCACTTGTCTTGAATTCCTGGGTTCGCTCAAAGCTTAGCTCTGGGAAAATTGGGCTTAATGCATATGCATAATGTTTTGTCCCAGATAAGCCTGTGCAGTCTGCATATTTCCTTAAACAGTTCCAAGCATATAACAGTTTGGTTTGGCGTATAGGATGACATGTTCAATTGCCATTCAAATTGACAATGTGATAAATTGGTTTAATTCTACATTTTGTTCAGGGATTATCGTGTTGTCAATAGTTCCGGAAGTGCCTTGAGGTGTGAATTGATATGTTGATGGTCGAGCTTCATTAAAAGCATTTCTCTGGAGATTTTCCATGATGCTTAAAAAGTAAAGTCACTAAAGTGTCACAAACACCATTATATTGAATTTTAAGTTTGTGTGTGCGTAACATTACCCTTTCCGACTTAGAAGCAAATTGAAAATGGCTATGTGCAAACAGCATGAAACCAGAACAGCCTACAAGTAACTCGCAGTTTGTTCAGGTTTTATATTGTTTGCTGCTCATCAGTATCTAAGGTTTGGAAATGAAGCCTTCAAAACTAGAATCTAGTAAAAAAAGGTCTTAATTAATAATAAATTAATTAATTAATAAGTTAATAAAACTTTCTAAGGGACTACAAATGGGTGAAAATATATGTCTAAATTGAAAAGTGTTACACAGCATAGTTCTAATGGTATATGTCGTATGTGAGAACTTCCCAATAGGTATAACCTCTGCACACCAAAAGTTGGCATCAGGTTGTCTGTCTAGCTAAATTCCAGCCATTGGGTTGTGTTTATTTGCCGCGTAGCTGTTTAAAAAAATAATTAATTTGTGTTTATTATTGCTAAATTCAAATTTGTTTGTTTAATTTTCGTTTTCTAAGCATTCAAGAAACAACTACCAGTTATAAAAAGATTGAATTAATCAGTCTGTTTTACAATTTGACATATTGACGTTATTCAACAAAAGTTATAATGGCATATTTATTAGACTCTCTGCACACAAAAAATGTGTTTGTTTTTTTGCGTAGCTGTTTAACCCAGCTTTTACCTTGAATGACCTTTACATAAAGCCTGCAGACCCAAATAAATACACTTGGCAACATCCTTTTATTGAGCATTTCATTACTAAAAGTGTGAAAGGGATTCAAATGAAAATTCTTGATATAGAAATAAATTTACTAGACATCCCTAATTTTGGAAATAAATTGATCCAATAAAGAAGGATGGGAGAGTCCATTGGGCATAAATGGGTTAACCTTTTACACAAAAGAAAGCAACAATATAAGTATAAAATTGATTGTAATTAACATTCATATGAGCCGTGCTCTGTGAAAAGGGGGTTAAATGCTTGTGCTTAAAGTGATGTCCCAAAGGAAAGACTTTTCTAAAAGAGAAAATATGATAAAAGCATAAAGTGCTGTCCCTGATTTGCCTGTATGAAATTGCTTGCATGATGCATGTTTCAGACCGTGGGGCGTTTCATGGGAGTGCTACTGGAATACAGCCCCCTGCCTAACGTCAGTATCGTGTGGCCCAATGGCTTACCCCCTGATGAACCGCCATGCGGTTTCGTGGGAGACAAGTGCAAAGAGGAAAAAAGTAGGGCTTTCATAGGCCTTCTTTTTCATATTTTATGTTCTTGGATGCTTATGTTCGAGACAATCATAGTTTATCTTTAAACTATTTACCGGTACTCCAAAGTTGTATGAATCTTTAAAATCCATGTATTTGTTTATTTATAATGACTATATATAATATAATTTGATGTGTTTATTATGTTTCCACTTTAATATTGAATAGGGCATACATACATGTTTGCCTTTGTTTGTCCCACTATCCATTTATCCATCAGAACTGTGTTTTACTTTTTGTAATGGAATTAACTTTACAATTTCATTTAGCCAAAAATATTGGGGCGTCAGCTGCAGCCCCTGCAGCCCGAGCTATGACGCCCCTGATACATTTTAACGTTCACGTTCACTTGATCTAGTGACCAATTAGATAAGTTGTTGACAAAAATGACTCTTAAACTGCCAACTGTGTCATATTTTTGAGGCATTTTATATTTTAATTAATGTATATCATAACAAGTTATATTGCATTTCTAAATATGTTACCTAAGAAACTAGTCTCACTTTACAGAGGACCATACCGTTCTGATTGCTGTTCTATCGGTGCTGGGTGCTATCTTGATGGTGACAGCTGTGTTTGGTGTCTATGGATACAGGCATGTAGTTTGTTTGTTTTTTAAGGTGTATGCTTGTTACATGTTTGTTGCTTGTTTGCTTGTATTTTAGGCCATTTTAACAGTAATATTACATTGTTCATTTAATCTACTGACTGGTAATATATTGGAGAAGTTTAATAGTACTACCTTCACATACCTGTAATTATGCCAGATATGAAGTTTATTGAGCAATTTTAAAGGGGCCTTTTCACATTTTGGTAAATTGACAAAATTAAAAAAATGTTTCAGATTCTCAAATTTTCGTTGTAGTTATGATAATTGTGAGGAAACAGAAAGACTTAATATTTACCAGTGCTCTAAATATCCATTATATGCCTCTTTTGACGATTTAAAAACCTGAAAATTATAAAGCTTTGCAACGCGAAACGATTGAATAATTTGGAGAGTTCTGTTGTTGTTATATTTTGCCTAGTTTTGGTATAGTATGAGGATTGCTTATAAAAAGTATCAAATACATGGTTCATTGTATGAGATTTGATGGCCGAGTGATCTAAGCGATGGACTTTTACTCTGGGGGTCAGGCGTTCGAGCCAAGTTGAGGATTACTTTTTATGCCCCCAGAACATAGGTTCTGGGGGCATATTAAAATCACACCGTCTGTTAGTTAGTCTGTTAGTCCGTCCGTCCGGATTAGTTACCGCTCAATAAGTCAAGCAATTGCCATCAGATCTTCACCAAACTTCATGAAAATGTGTAAGGCAATAACATCTAGGTCAAATTCAATAATCGGCCAAATTGACCCTGACACTCTTGAGTTATGGCCCTTGACTCATCGTAAAATTGTGTTTTTCCTCATTTCCGCTCAATAACTCGGGCAATTGTCATCAGATCTTCACCAAAATTCCTGAAAATGTGTAAGGCAATAACATCTAGGTCAGGTTTGATAAACGGCTAATTTGACCCAGACACTCTTTGAGTTACAGCTCTTGAATCATGGTAAAATTGGTTTTTTAGCTCCACTGGCCAAAGGCCAGCGGGGCTTATGTCATGGTCCTGTGTCTGTCGTGCGTGCATGCGTCCGTGTGTTATTTTTTCCTTTAAACATCTTCTTCTCCTAAACTTCTGGTCCAATTCTGATGAAATTTCTCAGGAATGTTTTTGGGGTGAATCTTTTTTAATTTGTTCAAATTATGCCCTTGGGGTCAAATTTGACCCTGCCCCGGGGTCACAAAATTGAAAATTTGCTTATATAAGGCCTACTTTGTTTAAACTTTCAAAATCTTCTTGTCCATAACCATTGGGCCTATGGCTATCAAATTTGGTATGTAGAGACATCTAATAGTCCTGTTCCAAATTTGTTCAAATTTCGCCCCTGGGGTCAAATTTGATCCTGCCCGCGGATCACAAAATTGAACATATGCTTATATAGGATCTATTTTGTGAAAACTTTACAAATCTTCACGTCCATAGCCATTGGTATGTAGTGACATCTTATAGTCCTCTACCAAGTTTGTTCAAATTATGCCCCTGGGGTCAAGTTTGACCCTGCCCCGAGGGTCACAAAATTGAACATATGTTGATGTAAGGCCTATTTTGTGAAAACTTTAAACAATTTCTTGTCCATAACCGTATGGCATAGAGCTACCAAATTTGGTATGTAGTGACATCTTATAGTCCTCTACCAAGTTTGTTCAAATTATGCCCCTGGGGTCAAATTTGACTCTGCCCTGGGGGTAACAAAATTGAACATACGCTTATATAGGGTCTATTTTGTGAAAACAAAATTGAACATATGCTTATATAAGGCCTATTTTGTGAAAACTTTAAAAATCTTTTTGTCCATAACCATCCGGCCTAGGGCTACCAAATTTGGTATGTAGTGACATCTTACAGTTCACTACCAAGTTTGTTCAAATTATGCCCTGGGGTCAAATTTGACCCTGACCCGGGGGTCACAAAATTAAAAATCTTTTTGTCCATAACCATCCGGCCTAGGGCTACCAAATTTGGTATGTAGTGACATCTTACAGTTCACTACCAAGTTTGTTCAAATTATGCCCTGGGGTCAAATTTGACCCTGACCCGGGGGTCACAAAATTGAACATATGCTTTTATAAGGCCTATTTTGTGAAAACTTTTCTTGTCCATAACCATCGGGCCTAGGGCTATCAAATTTGGTATGTAGTGACATCTAATAGTCCTCTACCCAATTTGTTCAAATTTTATCCCTGTGGTCAAATTTGACCCTACCCTGGGGGTCACAAAATTTAACATATGCTTGTATAATGCCTATTTTGTGAAAACTTAAAAAAAAATCTTGTCAATAACCATTAGGCCTAGGGCTACACAATTTGGTATGTAGTGACATTGTATAGTCCTCTACGTATTTTGTTCAAATTATGCCCCAGGGGTCAAATTTGACCCTGCCCTGGGGACCACGAAATCGATTATATGCTTATTTAGTGCCTATTTTGTGAAAACTTTAAAAATCTTCTTGCCCTTAACCATAAGGCATAGGGCTATCAAGTTTGGTATGTAGTGACATCATATAGTCCTCTACCAAGTTTGTTCAAATTATGCACCTTGGGTCAAATTTGACCATGCCCGGGGGGTCACAAAACTGAAAATACGCTTATATGGGGCATATTTTGTAAAAAACTTTTAAAATCTTTCTGTCCATAACCATTGGGCCTAGGGCTACCAAATTTGGTAGGTAGTGACACCTAATAAACCTCTACCAAATTTGTTCAAATAATGCATATGGGGTCAACTTTGACCCTGCCCCGAGGGGTCACAAAATTGAATAAACGCTTATAAAGCCCTTATTTTGTGAAATCTTTAAAAATCTTCTTGTCGAAAACCATTCGGACTATGGCTACCAAATTTGGTATGCAGTAACATCTTATAGTCCTTTACCAAGTTTGTTCAAATTATGCCCTTTGGGTCAAATTTGACCCTGACCCGCGGGTCACATTATATACGCTTATATCTTGCTTATTTTGTGAAAACTTTAAAAATATTCTTGTCCTTAACTCTAGGACCTTGGGCTACCACATTTTGTATGTTGTGAGATATAGTAGTCCTCTAAAAAGTTTGCTCAAATTATGCCCCTGGGGTTAAATTTGATCCAGCCCAGGAGGTCACAAAAGTGTACATGTGCTTAAATAGGGCCTATATTTAAGTATTTGCACATGCCGAGAATATTTGTTACAGCCTTTTTTTCAGCAGTAGAGCGATACAGGGCCATCTTGGCCCTCTTGTTTCTCGTTTCTGCTCAATTACTTGAGCAATTGTCATCAGATCTTCACCAACTGCATGAAAATGTGTAAGGCAATGAGATCTAGGTCAAGTTCGATAATTGGCCAAATTGACCCAGACACTCTTGAGGAATACTGCCCTTGAATCATCGTAAAATTGGGTTTTTTCTTGTTTCCACTCAATGACTCGAGCAATTGTCATCAGATCTTCACCAAACTTCATGAAAATATGTAAAGCAATAACATCTAGGTAAAGTTTGATAATCGGCCAAATTGACACTCCTGAGTTGCGGCCCTTGAATCATTGAAAAATTGTGTATTTTCTTGCTTCCGCTCAAAAACTCGAGCAAATGTCATAGGATCTTCACCAAACTACATGACAATGTGTAAGGTCATAAAATCTACATCAAGTTTAATAATCAGCCGAATTGACCTAGACACGACTGAGTTATGGCCCTAGAATCATCAAAAAATTGTTTTTTCCCATTTCTGCTCAATAACTCCAGCAATTGTCATCAGATCTTCACCAAACTACATAAAAATGTGTAAGGCAATAAAATCTAGGTTATGGTTGATAATCAGCCAAATATACCAAGGCACTTCTGCGTTATGGCCCTTCAATCATAAAAAAATTGCGTTTCCCCTTGTAAAATGCTCATAACTTCAATGTCGTTCAGATGAAGCCTTCATATTTGGTATGTATGTGTATATGGACAAGGCCTTTCCATTATGCACACAAATTTTGACCCATTTGCCCTTGACCTTGAACTTAGGGTCAGTGTTTAGGTTTTGAAATCTGAGTCTAAGGTTTCAAAAAAGCGTTTTTCTGGGCATATGTCTTCCAATGGAGACAGCTCTTGTTTTTCTTTCCTTAATTTTATTCTTTTTTACTGAAGCTTTTTAGATCCAATGTCTACATTTATCAATATAAAGCGTTTAATGACAAACTTAAATACATGCAAAAATCTGTGAAAAGGCCCCTTTAATGTAGAGCCTTGTACGTTTTATACAGTGCTGTAAAGGATAACATATTTCACAAATGTGAAAATGACAATCTCATTTGCCACATTTTAGAGAGTGAAGAATTGTAGTACTAAATGAGTCTTAATTACTGTTTCTAGTATCTTTATATTTCATCCAGAAATATGGTATGAATGAAATGAAAACGAAATGCTATTATAATGAGCAATTCAATATATCGATACCGGTAGCCATATAGTATCGTAATAACTCTATGTTTTCGGACACTTAAAAATAATTATTTTTTGTTGTGTCCAAAAACATAGATACAAAAAATATTCACAAAATACAGGTGTCCAAAAACTTAGAGTCGACAATTGAAGTGTCCGAAAATAGCGTCAATTGTATCAACTACTACCACGTGCTTGTTAAAATACCATGCAGTATAGAATAAATTACAGTTATATATGTTTGCACTGCATTTTAAATAGTTTTAAATGCTTAATTTATTTGACAGAAAGTTACTACAAGGTTGTACTTTGACCAACGAGTTCAAAGATGAGCATGTGATGTACCGGTACTCGCTAGTATGAACCTGTAATTAACACAATAATAAAGGCAAACAATGAATTCTTTGTTTGTTCATTTCCGATAGTTGTTGTCTTAAACACCTTCCATTGTTCGTTAAACTTGCAATAGGGTGCATCACACTTTGAAGTGTTTAGTATTTGTCACAGTTATTTTACTGAGAAGGGGTAGTACCATTGCGGTAGATAATTGAACTGTTAATTGGCACTACCCCTGGTGATTGTCATAACGCTTATGTTATCAGGCAAAACATTGATTGAATACAGGTTTACAAGGTAATTTACCCAATAACGCAAATGTTATGGTCCGTTGCCCTCAGGCATGCACCTGCCATGTTTTATGATGTTAATCTGGTTGTAAAACCCCATGATCGAAGTGTCATTAGATATCGAAAACAGGACCAAAATTTGTTAAAATAGCGCTGTAAAATATACTGTCCGAAAACTTAGAGACATTAATTATGGACGAAAACTCATGTGTCTGAAAATTAAGATTCACGAAAAATATTATTTTTGCTAAAAAAGGGGTGTCCGAAAACTTAGAGTAATTACGGTGATATTCCTCTAATTACTAATAGCTACATGTGCTTATGCTTGAGGCTAATTGAGAGTATGGATAAAAAAGAATATGGATCAAAGGATACTATGGATCACATAAGAATATGGATCACAGGATACTATGGATCACATAAGAATATGGATCACAGGAAAATATGGATCACATAAGAATATGGATCACAGTAGAATATGAATCACAGAATAATATGGATCACATAAGAATATGGATCACAGTAGAATATGAATCACAGGATAATATGGATCACATAAGAATATGGATCACAGTAGAATATGAATCACAGGATAATATGGATCACATAAAAATATGGATCACAGTAGAATATGAATCACAGGATAATATGGATCACACAAGAATATGGATCACAGTAGAATATGAATCACAGGATAATATGGATCACATAAGAATATGGATCACAGTAGAATATGGATCACAGTAGAATATAGTAGAATATGGATCACAGTAGAATATGGATCACAGTAGAATATGGATCACAGTAGAATATGGATCACAGTAGAATATGAATCACGTGATAACACGGATCACAGGCAAAAGAACAGTAATCAAATATGTGTTATTGTTTTTTATATTACGCTTATATACAATGTACCATGGAGTAGCCAGTGTCACAGAAGTAGGCGCATATTGTAATAATATAGTTGAAATATCACTAATAATGTCCTAAAATATCATTTTGTTTTGCTATCTTGTACACAGACGATACAAGGAAGAGAAGGCTGTAAGTCAAAAGTCGTGGTTGATTGACCCTGATGAGGTGAAGGAGCGCAAGGGGAAACACAACGACTCCTTCATGTCAAAATCTGCCCTCACAATTAGTAAGGTACAGAAAAGTGTTTATCTTCACAAAGCATGTTTATGTCCCCCACCACTGTAGTGGGGGACATATTGGACCACTGTAGTGGGGGACATCTTGTTTTTGCCCTGTCTGTTGGTTTGTTTGTTGGCTTGTTTGTTTGTGCAAACTTTAACATTTGCCATAACTTTTGCAATATTAAAGTTAGCAACTTCATATTGGCATGCATGTGTATCTCACGGAGCTGCACATTTTGAGTGTTGAAGGTCATCCTTCAAGGTCAAAAGTAAAAAAATACAATCCAAGGTAAGTAATAAGCTTTAAAAGGGAGATAATTTCTAAACCTGCTAAATGATATATTGAAATTTTATTTCAAAGTGGCCCAATAGGGGGCATTGTGTTTCTGACAAACACTTCTTTTGTTTATGTTGATTTTAGCTCACCTGAGCAAGAAGTGATATAGGGTGAGGTGAAATCCCAGTTACCATTGTCAAAAACTAAGTCACCAGGTCAAATATAGCAAACCATTTTTACTTTTCAAGAGGCTATTTATTACTCAATTTTTATGATACCTGGTCAGAATGTTTATATTTCCTTAATTTAAAACAAGTTCAAATCTGGGTTACATGTGTTAAAAACTAGGTAAAAACCTTCTTACCATTATAGAAGCCAGTTTACAACTCTACCATGAGGAGACTTGGTCAGAATGTGTATCTTATTTACAATATTTAGGCCAAAATTGTATCTTTTCTCCATTTTGTCCAAAAATTAGGTAACCAGGTCTAATCTAAGAAAACCCATATATTACCACTTTTACAGTCACATTTATGACTAAATCTTGATGGAACTGTATTAGAATGTAACTCTATACAATATCAAGGAAATGTTTGAATCAGGGTCAAATTTTGCCAATCAAAGTTCCGAAGGCATTGAAAGCCTGTTGGAAAGAGGGACGTTTCTGGTGATGTAAATTTTAAAGGAACAGTTGACTGAATACGTTCATGTAGGTTTCTGAGTTGACTGAATGAAAATCTTAATGGGTATTAAAAAAAAGTTTTTTTATAAAGAATAAGTACAAATAAATGAAACGAGAAGTGATGAAATATTGCAAAACATCCTATATCAATAGGAAAATCAGAACACATATCAAGGGAGCTTGGTATTTTGCCAGCAAGTAAATCCCCGGATGAAAATGTTATTTCTGATTGGCTGGACGTTTATTATTGCTCTTGTTTAAATTTTAAGAAAATGGTTCCCTTCAGATTTGCCCAAAGGTTATATATTAACAAAATGAAGTAAATATTTCTCATATTTTTGTACTAGGTGGTAAGGGTGTCACGTTTAAACGGTCGAGTTTCGTCTTTTGCTGAAAAACGTTTACCAAAACAGTAAACGTTTAAACGACAGTCAATATCAATATAATAAATATTGGGGTGCAAATAACGCAGCTGACTACCCGTACGAAATATATCGATGAAGAATTGCGAAATCAGGGTACTTGCGGTAAATCCGGGCTACCAAATTCGGCACTAATTTATTTATGATTGGTTAGCGGATGGCACAGAAAAGAACGGATACTAACGGAAAATCTTCTCTTCTTTCCAAAAATCTTACAAATTCGCAACGAAACAGTGCATATGCCGCCATCTTGAAATATTTTAATTGATTGATTAGCAAAGTAAAACACTGCGGTAGCATGTTGAATAACAATATTTTAACCGAATTATAAATATATTGATTATGTTTTTGCTAGTTAACTGGTTTTTATTTCCTGCGGTGAAACGATCTGCATATTGAATTTCATGTGCAAAATACGTGTCGTTTTCGTAAACAGTATTTTTCATCGATTTTACATTATTTTCGACGTTCATTAAATTATTTTAATAGAATGACGAATACACATGTGGTGATACGGATGGTCTGCTTTATTATCGTTTATGGTTTTAATATGACTTCATTGTGCGAATGGGATATGCACTGAATATTACTCCCGGAAATAACTATTTTCAGTTTGGAAATGTGATGGTACTGATGATTTTTAAACGGACATAGGGATACCGTTTAAACGGTAACGTTCCGTTTATTTCATTTCGTTTAAACGTTTAGAATAATCGGTAAACTTGACACCCTAACTAGGTGGTTATAAACCTTATAATTACATCATTATTATTTAAGAGACTGAACAACTTTTTCATTTGAAAGCTTTGTTTTGTTTGTTACTTCTCATTATACTGTTACGGTTGTCTGCCATTTTCATTTAATTAGAAAGGAACAATTACTTGTTATTGTTGTGTTGTTGTTGTTGTAACATTTACCTATAACATAACTTACGCAAAATTTTAAATGCACGCTGTATTTTGGAGCACACGTTCTGAAGGTTTTTATTCTTATTTGCCGTGACAAAGATTGAGGATATTACTGCCTTAAGGCCACGACTTTTATATTTCTTGGTTTACAAAACCGCCGACCCTAATTTTTGGAAAATGGGAAAAAAAATAAAATCGGAAAATCGTCTTTTTTTTTAAATATTTTATTCCCGACCGCACTGCAAAATGAGCGAAATGAGAAAAAAACGATCCGGTTTGAGTACGGTTGCGAATAAAATCAAGTAAGTACAATCAACGATTGGTTCACATATATTGCAGAGATCGGGATATTTTTCAATGTGACACATTATGTACCAGTCCTTTTATGGGCACTTCTCAAAATTTATTTCGGGTAAAAATTACAGACAATAAGAAAATCAGCGTCAGTCAAATGTCGACCCCATCAAAATTTATTTCCGTGTCTGTGACGCAACTATATTGTTTAACATGTTAATTATATTATATATTATATTAAATTATATCAAACTTATTTGATAATAAGTATAAATAATCCAATAAAACACTGCCATTATTTACGATATATGTGTTTAGGAATTTTGTAAACACGTCCGCCATAGTTTATAGGAACTGTACAGAAAGTTTGGAAATCGGAACAAATCGGTATATCTCGGAAAATCATTGATAAATGTATTTGTCGTTTCAATGCTTAGGGCCGAGTAATTTCGGCAAATCGGAACTCAACTTGTGTAAAACACTAGCTCAATTAACCGTTAAACTCCGCCTCCGTTCTCTGCAAAAGATTCGAAGGCGGAGCTATGCACGTGCTTTTATTAAATTGGAGAATTGCAATTGAGAAACAAACACACGATTGGTTCGGCATGTTGATTGCTAGACAAAGGAAGCCAATTTTTTCGGCGCGAAATTTGTCGCTTTATTGTTTTCGACAGAAAGCGGCTTTCCTTTGATGACGTCAAACTGTCAATTCACACAGACTGCACATTTTCGGAAGACTTTAACTGACTCCTTGTTTACAATTCCAGTAAAAAAAACACTTGCTAACATTAAACTTTGGATTAAATTATCAAAATAAAGCAAAAGCGAAGTTGACAAATATGATTAAATTAATTCGCGTCAGTTCAAATAAGACGTTTTGCGTTGTAAATCAACGAGTTTTCATGACAACAACAACTTTGACAAACATTACCGCGACGACGCATGGATCGATCTACCTCGATTTTTTTTTCATGTACGATCTCATAAGTCGAGTAAGAGCAAACACATACCGGGTAATTTGTGTATGAGTAGTTTATCTTATATAAGATTTATGCAACGGGCATCGCATTGCGTAATGGTGCGCATCCAATTATGGAAATGAAGCGCAGTTTTTCGTTTTAATGGGAGAAGAACGCATGTCATGTAATGGAGTGTTTAAAATTGCCTGATGTTACATAAGGTGCTGTTAGGACTCATTTCATTTGAAGATATAGATGTGTTTCATTGCATAATTTGATTTTTTGTCTCTGTGTTAAGGTTATAAAAGATATGTTGTCTTTGTTCTGATGTTATTAGTATTAACTTTTTTTTCCAATGATGTTTTTTTTTTTTTTTTTTTTTTCGACCGCCCGATGGACCATTTTCAAAATAATTTTTGTAAACCAATAAAAAAAAAAGTCGTGGCCTAAAAAAAGTTGCACGTCTTCTGCGAGAAGACAATAATTTATCAGTTCAAACAAAGTACCAGTAAAGAAAGGTATCACATTAATTAATAAATTGAAAAAAATTGTAATTGCAACATCAAATACGATGAGATTCACCTTGTTAAAAACACATAACTAGCTATACAAACATTTACCTAAAATGTAATGAACAGATTTATTGGAAAGATGGCATCTATGAAACAAGTTGTTTAGCTAAGCTAATTATGCCCCCCTTCGAAGAAGAGGGGGTATATTGCTTTGCTCATGTTGGTCTGTCGGTCGGTCGGTCGGTCCGTCCACCAGGTGGTTTCCGGATGATAACTCAAGAACGCTTGGGCCTAGGATCATGAAACTTCATAAGTACATTGATCATGACTTGCAGATGACCCCTATTGATTTTGAGGTCACTAGGTCAAAGGTCAAGGTCATGGTGACCCGAAATAGTAAAATGGTTTCCGGATGATAACTCAAGAACGCATACGCCTAGGATCATGAAACTTCATGGGTAGATTGATCATGACTCACAGATAACCCCTATTTATTTTCAGGTCACTAGGTCAAAGGTCAAGGTCATGGTGACCCGAAATAGTAAAATGGTTTCCGGATGATAACTCAAGAACGCATACGCCTAGGATCATGCAACTTCATGGGTAGATTGATCATAACTCGCAGATGACCCCTATTGATTTTGAAGTCACTAGGTCAAAGGTCAAGGTCATGGTGACCCGAAATAGTAAAATGGTTTCCGGATGATAACTCAAGAATGCATACGCCTAGGATCATGAAACTTCATAGGTAGATTGATCATGACTCGCAAATGACCCCTATTGATTTTCAGGTCACTAGGTAAAAGGTCAAGGTCACGGTGACCTGAAATAGTAAAATGATTTTCGGATGATAACTCAAGAACGCATATGCCTACGATCATGAAACTTCATAGGTAGATAGATCATGACTCGCGCAGATGACCCCTATTGATTTTGAGGTCACAAGGTCAAAGGTTAAGGTCACGGTGACCCGAAATAGTAAAATGGTTTTCGGATGATAACTCAAGAATGCATACGCCTAGGATCATGAAACTTCATATATACATTGATCATGACTCGCAGATGACCCCTATTGATTTTCAGGTCACTTGGTCAAAGGTCAAGGTCACAGTGACAAAAAACGCATTCAAACAATGGCTGCCACTACAACGGACAGCCCATCATGCATGTTTTACAAACAGCCCTTGTTTAATCATAATTTTATTCCTATCCACGTTTCTAAGGGACTTGTTCACAAATTTTTGAATTATGTCAAATGACATTCAATGTAATTGCTAACAAATATATAATGTATTTAAAAGTCTATTATCTAATTGAAAGAAAAAAAATTGGGAAAAAACCTGCCATAGATGAAATTCAAACCCGTGTCTTCTAGCAGCATAAGGATGCGCTACCACTGGGCCATGCAGACTTTCATGTACTTTCAGACTTTCAGAACAAAAAAATGCTGTTCGATGTGGGCATGATTGCAAATTATTCACTTCAATGATGTTCAAATACTTACAGACTATTTAAATACCGGTAGATAATTTTTCAATTTCAATCCGTGTATAAAACAGTTATGAAAAATATTTATTTCATCTTTGCAATCAATAATCTACAAACAGATCTTTAGTGAATTCTTTTCTACAAATGAAATCAGACAATTATTATTACTGACAAGCTAATCAGAAGAAAAGGTTACATCAGCGTTGTGTTTGCCAACAACGGGAAAAAAACACCATGGGAATGCGAGATATGTTTTTGCTTTCAAGCCACATTGCCTGTTGGCATACTGCCTACAGTCTAAAAACTGTTACTTAGACTTGGGTCAATTCTTTGACAATTGTTGTACAGGTTAGCGCTTTAGGGCAGGGCCATCATGGCCCTCTTATTTTAACAATTTGGTAGAACATGATTATGACAAATTTCTTAATTCTCTTCAGGAACAGTATGTTGACCAAATTTTCTGCCGGACCAACTTCTGTCGTGGGCAAGTTTGTGCAACCCGTAGCTTGCATTTGCAGGAGATTGAATTGAACCGCAAAGTGTCCTTGGAGTTTAGACAGGTAAAGGGGGTGATCTACATATATCTTTAATTGATTTTAACAAAATAGTATGCCAGATTTCTAAAAAAATTATGTTATTGGATTATAAATTTATCATCCATTTATTGTTTAATTATAATAGGTTTTCAGGTTATAAAAAATGCTGCTTGAATTATCTGACAGTCTTTTTGATTGAATAATGGATATTGAAGGAAGAGTCCAATAATTTTTTTTATATAATTTATGAACATCACCTATAAATTTACAAAAACAGATAAATTGTTGATGAATAAGAAACAAGAGTAAAAGCCAAGATGATCTGCTTTAAGATCATAGACCCTTAATTAAATTGCATATATATGTCCATGTTGTATTCCAACTCATTGGTTTACAATATTGTTAAATTCACAATACATGTGTATCTTATTAAGATGTTTTCATGCAAGACAATTATCCTTTCCCAAAAAATTTAAACAGATATAGGATAAAGCTGTTTCATGGAGTATTTAAACATACATTGTATATCATTGTAACAGTGTTTATTTTACTGTGAATCATAGTCAGTTGTTTTGTCTGATATTATAAAATGTTCACATTTAATTATATAAAAAATAGGGATGGCAAACCTAAGCAAATCAGTAAACAGTTAACCTGTTTTGATATTTGAGCGGTTAACCGGTTAACCTACTGTCGTTGTACCACATAAATGAAAAAACAACATCCGAAAAACGTATACATTTATAAACAATAACATGTATATGCAAGTATACTTTGTCTTGTTGATTGTCTTGTAACCTAATACCATTTAATCAATTAAATACTTTTTTTTTTAGCTCACCTGATTGCTCAGGTGAGCTTTTGTGACCGGTCTATGTCCGTCTGTCCGTCCTTCCGTCCGTTAACATTTGTTCGTAAACACTCTAGAGGCCACATTTATTGTTCGATCTTCATGAAACTTGGTCAGAAGCTTCGTCCCAAAGAAATCTCGGTCAAGTTCGAAACTGGGTCGCGCTGGGTCAAAAACTAGGTCACTAGGTCAAAAAAAAAGAAAAACTTGTAAACACTGTAGAAGTCACATTTCATGCCCAATCTTCATGTAACTTTGTCAAAATGTTTGTCTTTATGATATGTTGGTTGAGTTCAAAAGTGGTTCCTCTCTGTTGAAAAACATGGCCGCCAGTGGGCGGGGCAGTTTTCCTTATTTAGCTATAGAGAAACCTTGTAAACAATCTTGAAGTCACAATTTTGGCCCAGTCATCATGAAAGTTAATCAAAACATTGGTTTTATTGATATGTGGGACGAGTTTGAAAATGGTCCAGATCTTTGAAAAAACATGGCTGCCAGTGGGCGGGGCATTTTTCTCTATATGTATATAGTGAAAACATGTGAACACTAGAAGTCACATTTTTTGCCCAATTTTCATGAAATTTGGTCAGAACATTTGTTTCCTTGATACAAGAGTTGAGTTGTAAAATGGTTCCGGTCAGTTGAATTACATGGCTGCGGGGGGGTGGGGGGGGCAGTTTTCTTATATTGATATATTAAAAAAAAGCTTGTGAACCCTCTAGAAGTCACATTTTTGCCCAATCATCATAAAACTTGGTGAATATATTTGTTTTATATATATCTCAGATAAGTTTGCAAATGGTCCCGATGGGTCAATAAACATGGCTGCCAGGGGGGTGGGGCAGTTTTCCTTATGTGACTATATAGAGAGAAACATTGTGATCGAACACTATAGAAGTTACATTTTTTGCCTAATCATCGTGAAACTTAGTCAAAACATTGGTTTTATTAGTTTCTTAGACAAGTTGGAAAATGGCTCAGATCGGTGAAACACACTTTTTAGCTCACCGGATTGCTCAGGTGACGTTTTAGGATTGGTCTTTGTCGGCTGTCCGTCTGTCCACATTTGGTTTGTAAACACTCTAGCGTTCACATTTCTCAAGAATTCTTTATCAAAGTTGCTGAAAGATCTCAGTCAAGTTTGATGATGAGCAAAATCACATAATTAATGCCATTGTTATTGCCCTTAGATTGTCCAAATTTTCATTATATTGTACAAAATCCTTGTAGGCAAAGTTTGATGTTTGTTAAGGGGGACAACTCAAAATATAGGTCACCATTTCAAATCTTACAAAAACAAAAACACTCCCTACGCCAGAGTTTTGGTTCAATAATGATGAAACTTGACCAGGATGTTTGTCTAGTCAATATCTAGGTCAAGTTTGACATTAGGTAAAGATTGAATGAACAGACTCCTCTCAGGTGAGCGAACTAGGGCCATCTTGGCCCTCTTGTTTACAAATTTTGTTGGTCCTTTACATTGGGAATTCAAATTCTAAATTTAATATAATACATTCTGAATATAATACTTAGTCTTTTCTGAAAGTCATTTCCGACATTTTTACATGCTTGTCCGCGAACTGTGATATTTCTTTGTTGTAATATTACTTGCATGTCATTTACACATAATTTTTGTTCTACACCTTGATCAATAAAAGCTAGTACAGAATTAGAATAATGTTGTGTTTTTAGCTCACCTGAGCACAATGTGCTCATGGTGAGCTTTTGTGATCGCCTTTTGTCTGTCGTGCGTCATCAACATTTTGCCTTGTGAACACTCTAGAGGCCACATTTATTGTCTGATCTTCATGAAATTTGGTCAGAACATTTGTCCTATTGAAACCTCAACTGAGTTTGAAACTGGGTCATGCTGGGTCAAAAACTAGGTCACTAGGTCAAAAAAAGAAAAACCTTGTGAACACTGTAGACATTTGGCAAATTGTTTGTCTAAATGATATGTTGGTTGAGTTCAAAAATGGTTCTGGTCCATTGAAAAACATGGCCGCAAGGGGGCGGGGCAGTTTTCCTTATATGGCTATAGAGAAACCTTGTGAACACTCTAGAAGTCACAATTTGTGCCCAATCATCATGAAACTTGGTAAAAACATTGGTTGCATTGATATCTCGGACGAGTTTGAAAATGGTCCAGATCAGTGAAAAAACATGGCCCCCAGGGGGCGGGGCAGTTTTCCTTATATGGCTATATTAAAACCTTGTTAACACTCTAGAGGCAACATTTATCGTCCAATCTTCATGAAGATTGGTCTGTATGATATCTTGGATGAGTTCAAAAATGGTTATGTTTGCTTGAAAAACATGGCTGCCAAGGGGGGGGGGGTATTTTTCCTTATATGGCTATAGTAAAACCTTGTGAACACTCTAGAGGCCACATTTCTTGTCCAAACTTCATTAAATTTGGTCAGAAGATTGGTCTCAATAAAGTCTTTGATGAGTTTGAAAATGGTCACGTTTGCTTGAAAAACATGGCTGCCAAGGGGCGGGGCATTTTCCTTATATGGCTATATATGGCTATAGTAAAATCTTGTTAACACTCTAGAGGCCACATTTATTGTCCGATTTTCATGAATCTTGGTCAGAAGATTCATCCTAATAATATCTTGGACAAGTTAAAAAATGATGCCGGTTGGTTGCAAAAACATGGCCACCAGGGGGCGTGGCATTTTTCCTTATATGGCTATAGTAAAACCTTGTTAACAGGCCAGATTTATTTTCCGATCTTCATGAAACATGGTCTGAAGATTTGTCCTTATGATATCTTGGATGAGTTTGAAAATGGTTTCAGTTGCTTAAAAAACATGGTGAACAGGGGGCGGGGCATTTTTCCTAATATGGCTATATATCATGCTTTTGTAAAACTTTAACACTCTAAAGGCCACATTTATTGTCCGATCATCATGAAACTTGGTCAGATGATTTGTCCCAATGATATCTTGGATGAGTTTGAAAATGGTTCCGGTTGGTGGAAAAACATGGCCGCCAAGGGGGCGTGGCATTTTTCCTTATATAGCTATAGCTAAACCTTGTTAACACTTTAGAAGCCGTATTTATTGTACGATCATCATGAAACTTAGTCAGAAGTTTGTCCAAATTATATTTTGGACAAGTTCGAAAATGGTTCCAGTTGCTTAAAAAACATTGCCACCAGTGGGCAGGGCATTTTTCCTTATATGGACTTATAAATCTTCATGAAACTTTGTCAGTATATTTGTTTGAATGATATCTTGGATGTGTATGAAAATGGTTCTGGTCTGTTGAAAAATTTGGCTGCCAGGGTGTTCACTAGTCATGAAAGTTGGTAAGAACATTTTGTTCTAATGACATCTTGGGCTGCACAGAACAGGTCAGTTCCTTTGAATCTCAGGTGAGCAACTTTGGGCCTGTCAGGCCCTCTTGTTATTAACACTCATTATCCTTTAAGAATTACGTGCATGAACAGTTTTCTGATTAAGAACAATTGTCAATTAGCGTAAATAAATTTTGCAATGGGCATAGTGATTTCAAAACCTCTGATGTTAAGGCCTGTTTATACTCAATGTCTTTATTAGGGCGTTTAAGTTTGCAATAGTTGTAAAAACACAAAAACTGTTGTAGTCAACACAATGGAACACTAGAATGTATAGTGCTAAACAAACACACTGCAGAGTAGGTGCTAATTGCTCGTGTGCATGCGCATTAATCCGCTGCACCCCGATGGTCTAATCGCTTTTGATCCACAGGGGGGCATCACAGGGTGTAATTGCCGATAATTTGCGATAAGATAAGCGGATTAGCCAATACAGTGAAATGAAGTAAAACAAAACTAACAATTTGAGCATTTATTAGGCTCAACCAAAAAGTGCGTTTTCTGCAAGAGTAACCGAATATTAATTTAGTAACCAGTTAACCTCCTTAAGAAACGGATAACCGGTTAACCGTTACCATCCCTAATAAAAAACAATTTTAATAATTTTGATAAACTGTGCTTGTAATCTGAACAAAGCCATATTTTACATAACAAATATATGTGACTGGTGGTTAAAATATTATATAATTAAATGTTAACATTGTATTTTTTGCTATGCAATAAAAAAAAGAATATAATTGGGCCGTGCTCTTTGAAAAGGGAACTTAAAACATGTAAGTAAGTGACGTGCCAGATTAGCCTTGGCAATTTTGACAGGCTTGTCAGGGATAACACTTTTTGCTTTTGTGATATTTTTGTTTCAAGAAAGTCTCTTCCTAGGAAAAATGGAGTTCAGACGGGAAGTGTTGTCCCTGATGGAGTTCAGACGGGAAGTGTCGTCCCTGATAAGCATATGCAAACTTGGCAGGCTAATCTGGGACGACCCTTAACGCACTTAAATTAAACTCCCTTTCACAGAGCACGGCTCGATTGCATTGTACATGGTTTTCAGATGCAAATGGCCACGCATCCCAACATGGCTAAGTTTATAGGAGCAGTAATCAGACCTGGTGCCAATATGATTCTCATGGAATACTGCCCCCGTGGGAGCCTTCAGGTGGGATATTGTCCTCTGCAAAGTTGTCTTGACAGATCATTGTGTCACTATATCTTTGAAAAAAATATTATTTGTGAACCATGTAAAATTTTGCTGTCTGTATACATATATGATTTTGTTGTCTGTAGTCTTTTACCCTTCACCACTTAGATACGTATTTTAATGTATTTGTAGCCCCTTTCAAAAATTAAATTTAATTAAAGACCTTTCTTACTAGATTCAAGTTTTAAAGACTTCATTTCCAACCCTTAGATACTGATGAGCAGCAAACAGCATAAAACCTGAACAGTCTGCGAGTTACTTGCAGGCTGCTCTGGTTTTATGCTGGTTGCAAAAGCCATTTTTGCTTTGCTTCTTATCGGGGAAAGGGTTACAAATAGTGGATGAGTAGTTTTGATGTTTGTTTTCAGGATATGATTCAGAACGAGTCCATAGAACTAGACTGGGACTTCAGATATTCCCTCATACATGATATCATACAGGTATAACCTGATTCTTCATTACACAGTTTTACTATTTGGGGTGCACTTTGTGAAAAAGGCGTTTCATGCATGTTTCTAAAGTGTGATCCCAGATAAGCCTGTGCAGTCCGCACAGGCTTATCAAGGACGATACTTCCCGCTTTAATGATATTTTTTCATTTATAAAGGTCTCTTCGCAAAAAAAGTTAAGGCGGAGAAAGTCGTACCTGATTAGCCTGTGCGGACGTATTGCACAGGCGTATCTGGGACGACACTTTACGCACATGCATAAAACCCCTTTTCACAGAGCAGGGCTCATATCTCTTAGAATTGATTGATTTTATAAGCCTGAAGTACATGTTAAACGCAGTTGTTACTCTGCATCATTTCATTAAATAAGTGTAATTTTGTTACATATGCTGTTTCTTTTAAACCTCTGTCCATGTTTATTTCTTGTCTATTTTATTAAAGAGCGCTGTATGTTATAAATTAGGCTTGAAAACAAAAAGCTTTTTAAAAAAAAAAAAAAATACTCCGATAAACCCATAGCTTTTTGATTTCATATTTACCCCCCCCCCCCCCCCCCCCCCCCCCCCCTCTGGCTCCAGGGTATGGTCTACCTACACAACAGCGCCATCAAGGTTCATGGGCACCTCAGCAGCTCCAACTGCGTCATTGACAGTCGCTTCTCCCTGAAGATCACAGACTATGGACCCCTGTCCATCCTTGATGCAGACAGGCAGATGGCCTTTCAGAGCCAACGGGCAGCTTCTGGCACCATCAACCATCGAAGTGAGAAATAACACACCAAACTGTGTTTACAGTTTCCTGCTCAGATGCAAAGTGAAAATAGCTATATGCAGCCTGCCAGTAGCTCGCAGTTTATTCATGTTTTATCGCGTTTGCTGCTTATCAGTATCTTTGTGTTAGAATTGAAGTTTAAAACTTTAATCTAGTAAAAACGGACTTAAATTAATTTTGATGTTTGAAGAAACTTAAAACGCTTCATAATGTGTATCAAAGCAGTATTGTGTTTAGTCATCTCCCCAGCTCCCAGCTGCTGTTTAAGGGTTTTTTAACATTCATTTCAAATCATGAGTTTTATCATAAAATAGAGTAACCACACCCCACCTATTTTAAATGATTCATTTATCCATTATTTAAAAAAAAAACAGGTTTAAAAATAACATGCAAACAAACTTTTGGGCATCACAACAATAACCTTTCACACTCAGAAGCAAAGTGAAAATGTCTATGTGCAAACAGCATTAAACCAGAACAGCCTGCGAGTTTTATGCTGTTTGCTGCTCATCAGTATATAAGGGTTGAAAATGAAGCCTTTTAAACTTGAATCTAGTAAAAAAATGTTTTTAATCAAATTTCTTAGGAACTACATTTGTATAAATATACGTATCTAAGTGGTATAGGGTTAAATTATTTATTTTGCATTACTGACCTCTTTGCTTGATTCTCCCAGAGATGCTATGGATAGCCCCGGAGCACCTGTCCGACGACCTGCTTCAGAACGGGAGTTCCCAGCCTGGAGACGTGTACTCTTTCGCCATAATTCTTCACGAGGTCATCATGCGCTGCGGTCCATTCGAGACCTACGAAATGGAATTGGAAGGTAAGGCTAAATGGATATATGAACATCATCGTATTAATTTCATGTATTCTTTCAGACATTTTTATGCTCCCTCAAAATTTTTGGGGGGAGCATAAAGTCACCACTTCGTCTGTCCGTGTGTGTGTCCCTCTGTCCGTGCACAATTCTTGTCCGGGCTATATCTCAGCAATAAATGACCGGAATTCAATTAAACTTTATGGGAAGCTTCACTACCAAGAGAAAATGTGCATATTATCAGCCAGTTCTGGTCGGATGATTTTTCACAGAGTTATGGCCCTTTGAAATTTTCTATAAACTGTACATATAGTGCAATTCTTGTCCCCCCAACTACTAGACCAGGGTTTGCACAGGGCTTGAAAAGTGCTTGAAAATGAGTCCTAGGCTTAAAAAGCCCTTGAACAAAGGTTGGCCTTGAAAAAGTGCTTGAAAAGTGCTTATTTCATGTAAAAAAAGCCTTGAAAATGTTTATTTCTGCTCAAAATTACTTTTATCATTGCTTTAATTATTAACTTAAATCGTTCTTAAGGGAAATATTATGAAAATTTATCATAAATTCCTTCGCGCAAAAAGTTGAGTACAAAATATAAGCTTCGTACACTATTGAGTACGAAATGTTATGTGTACACGTCACAGATTATGTGTACTACGTCAGAGGTTCTTCGTTGTGATCAATTTTCGCGAGTGAAAACGCAGCGATGGGGAAGTGTCGTATCAAACCAGGGTGGTTAACTGAATATTCCTGGGTACAGAAAACAAATGACATTCGAAAAGCACATTGCCGATTCTGTATGAAGACCATTGATGTCGGGGGGGGATGGGGGAAAGCGCTTTGAAAAGACACAAAAAAGGGGAAACCCACACAGAAAACATGAAATTGAGAATCAATGTGTTTGTTTGTAATAACTTTAAAAAGTAAATACATATGTGAGACTCATTGAGTTAAGGATGGATATTACAAACATGTATTTGTATGTAATTAAATAACATGTATGAGTTAATATGGAATAAGTTTATTGTGTTTGAGCAAATAAATGACATTTACTGTGTTAATCTGGCTTGAAAATGCATTTTTTAAAGGAAACTAACGTACTGTTCTTGGCCTTGAAAATGAAAATTTGGCCTTGAAAAGTCCTTGAAAAGTGCTTGAATGTAGGTTTGCGATTTCTGTTTGAACCATGTAGACGTTTCCTTTTATCTGAACATATAGTGCAATATTGTGACAAAAAAGCTTTGGGGAGCATCACCCGTCTCCGACGGTTTCTTGTTGTGTTCTGTAATTGTGTATTTCATTAGTTAAAAGTGTGGTTGGCTACGCGGTCGGACAGTTGTTTCAATTAAAATATTGGAGAATAAGTTATGTTGATAGAAGTTCTACAAAGACCTTGCTTGATATTCCTCACTGGTTATGTGGTCACTCTTATGAAGTGGGGCAAAAATTGGTTTGTTCTCAATGACATCAGAGTGAATATAGCTCATATTGAAATTGATCTGTATACATACATGTAGATTAGATACCTTATGTTGAGGTAAGGCAACCATTACATAATCTAGAAATGAGCCCTGCTCTGTGAAAAGGGGGTTTAATGCATGTGCCGCGTAAAGTGTCATCCCAGATTAGCCTTTGCAGTCCACACAGGCTTATCAGGGACGACACTTTCCGCCTAAACTTGATTTTTGCTAAGAAGAGATTACTTGAAATGAAAAATATATTAAAAGCGAAAAGTGCCATCCCTGATTAGTCTGTGGACTGTACAGGCTAATCTGGGACGAAACTTTGCACACATGCATTAAACCCCCTTTTAACAGAGCACGACCAAAATATATTTTCTGCAGTGATAAATAACTACAAAATTAATTAACCTTTTGTTATGAAACTTCATACTTGCATTGAGACTGCTGAACATTGCATATAGGATAATGTGTTCAAGATAACCATTCCTCAAAACAGAAAATATCTAAATTGAATAAGGGTTTCTTCCTAAAAAAATGTAAAACAAATTAAGCATTTCAAAAAGTTGCTTTTGTGGAATTTGAACATGTCAGCTCACTTAACACATAACCCCATAAGAAGCAAAGTTAAAATGGCTTTTGCAACAAGCATAAAACCAGAACAGCCTGCGAGTAACTCACAGTCTGTTCAGGTTTTATGATGTTTGCTGTTCATCAGTAACTAAAGATTGGAAAAGAAGCTTTTAAAACTTGAATTTAAGAAGAAAGGTATTTAATTAAATTTAAATTTAATTAAATGTTACTTTCTAAAGTACTATAAATGCATCAAAATACGTTTCTAAGTGGTTAAGGGTTAATCAACTCATTAGAGTATGAACTGCTTTAGGGGAGCTAGTGTGTTCATGTCCAGCATGTCATGTGTCCGGGGGTGTAAACCTTCAGCTTGTTATCACTTCAGGGGCCCCATATTGCATCTTGACAATTTCTAGGCAAAATCAAAAAGCTTAAAATGTGAATTTAATTTTTACATTACGCATTCTATTTATATTATTCTTATGAGCCCTTAATTTTCCTAGTAGTTACTTGACCTTAAATTAAATACTATTTTTTCCATAAATTTGTAGTGAGAAATACTATTGGGGTAAATATTACTTTTTATAATGTTATTATTTATAAAAAACAACGTTGTAGGCTCTTTTAGTTCTATATTCAAAGGCTCTTTCAGTTCTATATTCAAAGGCTCTTTCAGTTCTATATTCAAAGGCTCTTTCAGTTCTATATTCAAAGGCTCTTTCAGTTCTATATTCAAAGGCTCTTTCAGTTCTATATTCAAAGGCTCTTTCAGTTCTATATTCAAATGAAGCACTTATATGGTTAAGACTTCAGCAGAATGTTTATCCATTTCCCATCCTACATTGTAATGCTAACTTAAAGGACATGTATAGTAATCACATTATTAGTCCTACATGGGTCAGTCTGTTGAGCATCTTCTGCCCTTAAGTTCATTTTCTTGTATTAAGCATAAGTCAGTTTGAACTGAAGTTATTTAAATAAAACTTTGTACATTGATAGAGATCATTAGAGATGAAGTACAAGAAGTACAATTTTCTGTTTTTATATTTACAGATTGAGGGCTCCTGATGAGCTTTATATAAATTTATAAATATGAAAGGGATTTATTCAAAACTTTGTAAATTGATGCAATGAGAGAAAGTGCAGGACAAAATAACTATAAATCTCTCTCAAGTATTGTTTATTTATTGCTCTTTGCTTATTGTTATTATGCAGAACATGACTACATACATATTATTGTCTTTTCAAAGAATAGCTAGAAGAAAATGGTATGGATTAAAATGAAAATTATATACAAGGTCAATGATAAAGGGCTTTGGGATGAAGCTGAGTTAAAGTTCTACAACTCAACTCAATATTGTGCAGAGTTATTTTCCTTGTTATTTACATGAGTACCTTTATTCCATTACAATTGAAAATAATGTAGATAAAACATCCTGCAAACAACATTGTGCATTTGTGCCCCATGCAAGATTCAGAGAATATTGTGCATAAGTGGTGAGGGCAAGAGTTCTTTATTCCATTTTCAGTGTTTTTGGATTTATTGCCCTCCATTTTACTTTTCCCTCCATTTTACTTGTGCTCAGCTGTTGGTAATTTCATTTGTTCTTTGTTAAATGGAATTTCAGAAATTAAATTTCATTTAAACAAATATTTCTTTCCAGCAGAATTATTTTGCTCACTAAAGTATGGTTGCTTTTTCTGTTCTCGTTCACACTCTCGTCCTGCTATGAATGACTCCATGTTTTAGAGGTGCTACGTCAGCTGAAGACCCGTAAGCCCCACCTGATGCGTCCAGATCTCGGTACAGAGGAGACGTGTCAGAAGGACCTGCGAGAAATAGCAACCAGCTGCTGGAACGATGACCCATTAGTCCGCCCCTCCTTCAATGATGTTGAGGAAATTTATAGGAGGATTCGAAGGTTTGATAATAGTAAATTTTATGATTTTATGTTTTACTGGTCTAATTTTAGCTCATCTGAGCACAATGTGCTAATGGTGAGCTTTTGTGGTCACTATATCAGGCTTTCCAGCGTTCTTAGTATTTCCTAGTTTTCCTAGTTTTTGTCCCCTACGGGTTTCACCGGAATGGAATTATGGTTTGCGCTTTGTCTCTCTGTCTGTCTGTTTGTCAGTCTGTCAGTCTTTCAGTCAGTCACACTTTTCTAAGTTCTTAATATTTTTTCATGAAACTTGAAACATGGATAGATGGCTATATGGACATTATGCACGTCATTTCACTTTGTTCCTATGTCAAATATTCTGGTTGCTATGGCAACAAATAGACTAGAAATACTGCTGCAAATGGTGGTTTTCTGGATCCTGCGATAACTTTAAAAGTCTTTATATTGTTTCATGAAACTTGAAACATGAATAGATGGCAATATGGACATTATGCACGTCATTTCATTTTGTTCCTACGTCAAAAATTCTGGTTGCTATGGCAACAAATAAAAAAATCTGACAATGGTGGAGCCGGTAGGGGACTATATTGCTTGGAAATAGTCTTGTTTAAATGTGCTCCTAGTTTTTCCTGGTTTTGTAAAAAAACTCCTAGTATTCCTAGTTTTTCACTAATTGGGCACTTTTTGGGATAAGGTAAAACTGTCCTTTAATGTGTTTTAGAGATTTTGTTTCAAAATAGGACCTTTAGGATGTTGAGCTGACAATATTTGGTAGTCTTTGTGGGGTCTGGTGTTATTAGTCACATAGTCTAGCCTTCATAGGTGATACCTGAAAGTTGGACTGAGCTCTGTGATGACTACAAATGAAAACTTATGGCTATATTCTGAACTGTTCCTCCACGTAATCCAACCTCAGTTAAATCTGATCAGTATGATTATACACATGATTTTATCTAACGGTCCTCTCCTTCACTCACATTGGTAGTTTTAGTTATTTCAAAGTGTGGGCAATCTGAAAAATACGCTGTTTTGCGGATTTGGAACCACAACTATTACAGATAGATATATGTTAAAATCACTTTAATGAATATGATAATAGTTCATGTTCATATAAAAAAATCGGTAATATAAACATTTGAAGCCATTTATATTGTTTGATTTTAATTACATAAATCAAAGTTGAAGCTGCGTTTAATCATATTTACCCAACATAATTTTAACAGTGTTTAATCAATGTTATAAAGCCAGCACATAACCTCTAACCTGTAATGAATATACATTTGTTAGTCAAATAGTTGAATCACATCACATATTTACATTTAAAAAGGATTTTTTGTATATGCTTATGGTGTGATGTAAGTTCGGGTCTATGGCTTTTTAGTTTGTGATGTGGTTTCGTAAGTGTTTAGAAAATTTATTATTTGCGAAATAGAAGATAGAATGCTTATATTAAGAAAGCAAGTATTAATAGCATACCATAGTTTTATTGTATTGCAGACCGTGCACATATCGAGACCACACACTAAAGACTTTGAATCTACAACTCCAATAATGATGAAACATGTACTACTAGTAATAATGTCAATGTTTCTGATAAAGTCGCGCTTCAAATATGCTTCCCATTCCCTTGTTATATTCTAAAGCATTTGCCTTTTTTTTTTTTTTTTATCAAGTTGTATACATACAGAATAAAAAAAAACAACCTATAGAATCACTGAAATATACAAAATATTTTTGTCAACACAAGCAGTCACGAAACAAATGGTGTTATTATAACATAGCATTAACATTTGTCACATACCATATTGAAAAAAGCCATTAATGAAATTGTGTCCATATTAAAATATTTTATTGTAAGATATAACTAGTATATATGATAAAAAAGGTGTTTGTTTCCACTTTAATCGCAAAAAAATAAGGGAAGTAAGGTCAGCATATTTTTGTTTGTTTTCCATTGAACCTTTTTCCTTTAAAACAAGCAACTGAATAATGCACCAACGATAATCATAGACAGAAATCTTCACAATTTCTATGCAACACCCTTTCTTACAATGTAAAGTTGGACATAAGAAAATGCCCCAAAACAAACAATTTTTTGTTACAAAGTCGATTCAATATAGCAAAGCAAATTTTAGGGTCGCAACAAAAATAGGGTCGCTCGTGTTATTCAAAACAAACATTTTTTCACACCTATGAATATGTTATTTACATATAATTAGTTGAGGTCGAGGTGGAGGTTGAGTGACGTTCTAGAATATAGCCATTAGTCAACTTAACAGTCCTGTTGTATGAAATGTGTACAGTTACTGTGGTAATCAGGTAGGAAAAAGTCGAAAAAGGTAATACACTTCTTAGTTGTTACTCCTAGTTTTTGTTTCAACCTTCCTACATTTTCCTAGTTTTTTCCTAGTTTTTTGTAAATAATTTGCCTAGTTTTCTCTTAGTTTTTTCAAAGGTGCTGCTGGAAAGCCTGCTATTTGTCAATTGTCTGTCATTTATCATGCAGTGTGGATATTTACCATGTTCATACTCTTGAAGTCACATGGTTTGTCCAAGCTTTATAAAACTTTCTTAGAACTTAATGTTTTAATGATATCTGAGCCAAGTTCAAAAAAGGTTCCAGTCTGTTGAAAACATGGGAGTTTTCCACATATTGCTATGTGAAACATTATGCACAAACTACAAGTCACATTTTTTTGTCCAATCCTCATGAAAATTCTCAGCACGATTGTTGATATCTGACTGCCACGTTTGAAAATGGTTCGAATTTGGTATATAATATGGCAGCCACAGTGCGGGGCAGTTTTCTTGATAAAGCTTTAGTGAAACCTCTAGCAATTTGCCTGTTTTGCTTATAATCATCCTTAAACTCACTGGACACATTTGTATGCCCCCATGGAGTAAGAGGCATTAAGCATTGCAATTTTAAGTTTGGTCTGCATTTTCAATTTTCTCTTTAACTACTTGGTAGATCGTGCTCAAAGTGTCACAGTTTAATGACCTTTATTAGTAGATTTAGGCAGCATTATTGGCCCTTTGTCTGTATTTCGACGTTAGAGTATAGGGTCCCAAAAGAATTAAGTTTTTAACTCTTCTTATCTACTGGCTGGATCTTGCTAAAATTTCACTGTTAAATGACTGTAATGTATTAATGCTCGTAAAGAAAGGAATTTGGGGTGCAAAGAGTTTTGGCACAATAATTTCCCTTTTGTCTGTTTTTCAACTTAAGTATTAAACCAATATTATTCATCAGACTAACTGTTTTTAATGATGTCTTGTTTGAGAAAGGCAATAGTTCTGATTGGTTGAGAAATATTGCAACCTTTAAAACACCCTTGAAGTCAGTCATGTTTAGTCCAATTGTCAGGAAACTTGCTTAGATCATTTATTGTACTGATATCTCGCCAAAGGTCTAAAATGGTTATTGGAAACAGCTCAAAAGCTGCTAGAACAAATCAGTTTCTTAGGATCTCCAGTGAGCTTTTGGTTATCTTGTTCTATTAAAAAAGATTATTAAAAAATCTCAACTTACGATATTTTTCATAAAAATCTAGTCATGATGTGTGTTTCATACATGTATCCTTATTTTGCACTGCATCACAGGGGAAAAACATTAAACATCATGGACAACCTCCTCCAGCGCATGTCTGACTATGCGGACAACTTGGAGCAACTTGCAGCCGAGCGCACCAAGGCATACCTTGAGGAGAAACAGAAAGTGGAGGAGCTGCTTCATAGAATGCTTCCACCGTGAGTTTTGAATCTGATTTGTTCACCAAAATAAGAACAATGTTTTAGGACAATAGGGCTTAGTGCATGTGCATGCAATGTCTTCACAGATAAGCCTGTGCAGTTTATAAGAGACTTCTTTTTAACAAACAATGCCACAAAATAAGAAAGTGTCATTCTTAATAGCCTGTGTATATAGCATAGGCTAATCTGGAATGACCTTTTACAAACACATGCATTTACCCATTCCCACTTAGCAAAGTAAAGAGAAAATGTCTATGTGCATCCAGCATAAAACCAGCCTGCGAGTAACTTGCAGTCTGTTCAGGTTTTATGCTGTTTGCTTCTCATCAGTATCTAAGGTTTGGATATTAAGCCTTACAAACTTGAATTTAGTAAAAAAGGTCAAATTAAAGTTAACTTTCATAGGGACTACAAATGCATAAAAATACTTACTAGTATCTAAGTGGTCAAGTGTTAAAAATGTATCTAAGCGGTAAATGGTTAAATACATTTCTCAGTGGTAAAGAGTTAAATATGTATCTAAGTGGTAAAGGGTTGAATACGTATCTACAACATGTATGTGGTAAAGGGTTAAATATGTATTTATGTGGTAAAGGGTTAAATATGTATCTAAGTGGTAAAGGGGTAAATATGTATCTAAGTGGTTAAGGGTTAAATATGTGTCTAAGTGGTAAAGGGGTAAATATGTATCTTAAGTGGTAATGGGTTAAATACGTATCTAAGTGGTAAAGGGTTAAATACCTATCTAAGTGGTTAAGGGTTAAATACCTATCTAAGTGGTTAAGGGTTAAATACCTATCTAAGTGGTTAAGGGTTAAATACCTATCTAAGTGGTTAAGGGTTAAATACCTATCTAAGTGGTAAAGGGTTAAATACCTATCTAAGTGGTTAAGGGTTAAATACCTATCTAAGTGGTTAAGGGTTAAATACCTATCTAAGTGGTAAAGGGGTAAATACCTATCTAAGTGGTTAAGGGTTAAATACCTATCTAAGTGGTTAAGGGTTAAATACCTATCTAAGTGGTTAAGGGTTAAATACCTATCTAAGTGGTTAAGGGGTAAATGAGTATTTAAGTGTCTAAGGGTTAAATACGTATCTAAGTGGTTAAGGGTTAAATATGTATCTAAGTGGTAAAGGGGTAAATATGTATCTAAGTGGTAAAGGGGTAAATACTGTATGTATGTAAGTGGTAAAGGGTTACAGGCTGTCAAGTGACCTTTTTTCAAAAAGTAGGAAAAAATAGGAACTACTTTTGCAAGAAAAGTAGGAAAAAAGTAGGAAAAAGTAGGAACTTTTCCCTCAAAAGTAGGAATACATAATACTTATTTTTTAGACACAGGTCCAGGAAACATAGCTTGAAACAGAGCAGGAGTGCCATCACATGTTCTGTATGGATACCCACTTGAAGCTACCTTAAGGGCCCAGAAGATTTCAGCCTTTTGTACCTGTTCCTTGTGTGATGGATGTACTTGAATACAGATAGATTTATCCCCACAACCCTGAGAGCTGCTTGGCTTTTGGGCACTTCCAAAAAAACGCTTTTGTGAATTATCATGCATGTATTTCATGTTTTCCTTGTGTTTTTATCCATCTGCATGACTTATAAGTTGATTAGCACCAGAATTACTACAAAATGGACTTCATTCAGACAGTACAATATCTTGCGAACTCATTGCCGGTATCTCTCTTGCACCATGATCCCAGTGTTTTTCCACTGTTGTCCAACTTCTCCATCCATGAAGGGTTAAGCTTTGTTTTCCCGCTAGGAATTTTAGCACTTATAGTGTATCTATGATAATTAAGTTTCAAGCAAAGCTACCCTGATAAAGAAGTATACATGTAATTAGATGCTGTTCATTTTGGTGTATCATCAAATAAGTGGTTAGAGGTCTTCTGTGTATCGATATAAAAATGGTAATTATATTGTGCATGTTATATCCTTAAGCAGAAGACCAAATTTATTTAGTGATACACAAACTTGTTGTACAAGATTAATACTAGTATATAAAGCAGTGTAAATGCTTTGCTACAGCTACATTGTGAAACCTTTAAATTGACAATAGGGTGCAGTTATAATGACTTAAGTTACATTCAAAATGACTGGTCATTGCAGAGCAGATTATGCAACTGGAGATAGGACCTTATCACCTGACATCTTTTATGACAGCATTGATTGGGCAATGAAACAGTTGCACTGCATTGTTTATTCCAGTTTCAAATAATGGCTTTTACATTATTGATGACTTTGCGGGAGTGTAATAATGCTGTTTAATAATTTTAATACTTCGCTTTAACACCTTGAAGTTACCTCACTAGCAATGGCATCATTAGACAAGAATTGTGTTTGTCCGAAACACAATGCCCACTATTGCGCAGCTTTAAAATAAAAGTTCAATATATCATTTGGCAGGTTTAGAAATTATCTCCCTTTTAAAGCTTATTACTTCCCTTGGATTGTATTTTTTAACTTTTGACCTTGAAGGATGACCTTCACCTTTCAGCACTCAAAATGTGCAGCTTCATGAGATACACATGCATGCCAAATATCAAGTTGCTATCTTCAATATTGCAAAAGTTATGGCCCATATTAAAGTTTTCGGACGGACACACACACACAGACAGACAGACAAACGGACTGACAGTACAACTGCAATATGCCACCCTACCGGGAGCATAAAAATGTATCAGGGCATTTAGGCTCTGTGCATGTATCTTTAATTACTAAACATGATGTACCTATGATATCAATAGAACATCATATCCGTTGTCATGTAATACAGAATTTATTACATTATATTTGGAAATGATGAAAACTCGGCAAAGCATCAGTTTTATCTTTTTTCCAATAACTTGTGTAATAAATTCCATATTACATAACCACTCATACAATACATGTATCTCTATATCTCTACATTCCAAACAGCAATATCATGTAAACATGCATAAGGTTTGGGCAAATTGTTGTCAATGGAAACAAAATAAAACTGGAATAAACAATGGGTTCCCTCAGCTCTTGCATCACTGGGAACTGTGTAAGGCAGTGAAGTCTGCAGTGTACAAATGCTAAGGAAGTAAACAAGGCACTATTGTTACTTCAAAAAAAAACTTGTCAATAATTTTTAAAGTTACACAAGAAATAAATATTTATGCTCCTGAAGAGGTGCTAGCAGACAGTCAGCATGGGTTGTCAGGTCTCATCTAGATGAATGCACATTAACAGGGATACAGTCATGCCATAGATTAATTCATCCTGCAAGTTTACTAAATTAACTCTTTAAAAAAAAAAATTCTCCATTGAAAATGAAAAAGTAGGAATAGTAGGAAGATTTGGTAAAAAAATAGGAAAAAGTAGGATCCTGATGAAAAAGTAGGAAATAGTAGGAAAAAGTAGGAAAAAGTATGACCGCTTGACAGCCTGGGGTTAAAGAGAGGGACCTTGGTCTAGTGGTAGGATGCTGGTCTAGGAATCGGAAGCGCCTGGTTCAATTCCAGCTCAGACCACAGAATTTTCCTGAGCAAAAAATTAATCTCACGCTTGCTCCTCTCCAACCAGGAGTATGGGGGGGGGGGGGGGGGGGGGGGGGGGTATTCATAAGGGCCCAAACATAATACACATAATACTGAAAACCAAATCAAAAGTACTGGACCCTGTGACAGCTGCTGGTTGGTTATATATATTCAATATAGCTTTGATGTAGCTTGGGTTTGTAAAATAATGTATACGCTTTTTATATAGACATTGCTGCACAACACATTCCCAATATTGTCTCAGGAAAGTGTGGTACAATCAGTTGTCAAAGACAAAATTTCAAATATTGTAACGGCATATAATTTATTCAGTTGCAATATGATTGTTGTACTCAACCTATGTGAAAGATGGACCTCGAACAATTCTGATGCAATCTGCTCAGGTCAGATAATATTTCGGACCTAGTGTCCGATAATTTCACTTAAAATAAAAAAGGATTTTAACAGTCATACTAGTGATGTTACAAACTCCAAGGCAAATTCTTATAAACATTCAGTGGTATCCACAAATTAAGGCTCCTGTTAAAAACATTCATAGGAGGAACATCAAGGTATAAAGCAAATGTAGCGCGAGCCGCCGACTACCTGAGGCCGCCACCGAGCGCTATGTGCGCGGCCTCACAATGATGATGTGCCTTCCGAAACCCTCGGAAGGCCGATTACAAATAACAATAAATAAAAACTAATTTTTCTCAGGCTACCTGCCTTATGATTGGAAAATGAAGAGTAATTGAGTCGCCTTAAATATATACAATGCGACCAAAAGAGGGGAATCGATGCCTTCGACCGATTTCCTGAGGTCGCCACCGAGCGCTATGTGCGCGGCCTCACAATGCCGATGTTCCTTCCACGAATCCTCCGGCTTCCGTGAAGCTACATGTCACCGCCTCCGTGAGGCTACTGGCTTCCGCGAAGACACTGGCTCACGTCACCCCAAGGCCTTAGGTGAAGCTTCCGTCACTGCCTTGTACGACGTCCGTAGATTCCAACCATCTGAAGACCCTCTCCAAGAAACAGGAACTCTGCAGCCCAGGCAGCACCGTTTAAAGCTTGAAGCCAACATAAATACCCAACTGCTCCAGAATACTGTTCTTTTAGAGTAACGTCCCTTTTCTTCAGATGTTGATCCGCTCGCATACACCGGAGGACTCCCCCACTTGCCTATTTGCAAGCCTTTTATATACTAGCGAACAGAGTGCCACCTAGCCAACGGAAAGACACGATCCGGAAACTACCGACGCTTCCGAATTCCATCCGCACTCTACGGAGATTACCGATCAGCATTTCTCCTTCACTAACACGGAAACAAGCCGAATATATACGCAGGATTTTACTAGAAACATTCCTTAAATATCAAATACTCTTTAAATGCTTAATACCTTATTTTTAGCCATACAATTAACTTACTTTATGAAGAAAAAGTTACAATTTCATATTGTTTACCTGGCAAATTTAAAACTAAGGGAGGTAATTATACTGTAGCAGTGAAAATACGCAAAGCATCTATTTCGACTACGAATCCTTTCGTTATATTACCCACGCCTCCGATTTGACATGAGTCCCCTCACGATTCCAATATACAAAACTTATACAATCAAACATTAAAACTAATCCAAAAACTGTACACAAACAAACTTCAATAAAAGCTAACTAACACAATGAAAGAGCGAATCTCTTCCTGAGACAATAAATGTATCAACACCAGTTCCAAAAATAAAATTACTCACTACTTAACATGGTTCGTACTAAACCGAAAACACAAAGCCCCCATTATCACATCCAATGATAATGTCACCGAGGCTTGCCATGCCTCCGCTTATCTCTCCAAGACATGCTGACCATCTTTTGAAGCTAATCGATTTGCTTCATTGGCTTATTGGCATCTGTAGCTACCGCAGACACATGGCCGTCGGACTTTGCTCTTTCTGCACGATAAAAGGCTTCGAGTCCACAGAGTGCCTGATGGCATCATTGAGGCTTACTAGTCGGGCCCGTTTGATGCGTAGTCTCATGTCCGCACTTTGAAGAGCATCAAGAAACTGATCTTTGGCCAATGTTTCTTTCAGGTCTGCCGGTGCAGAGGGGTATGCCAGGTTGGTTAACCGTCGAATGTCTTGCCCCAACTCTCCCAAGGTTTCCGATGCTTTTTGTCTGCGATCGCGTAACTCTGCACTCTGTACAGTTCCGTCTGGTTAGGAGGCGCAAAACGTTCTTCTAGGGCTTGCAACAGTGAATCATAATCTCTGGAATTGTGTGCAAGGTTTCCCAATACCCCTTGCGCTTGGCCACGCAACGACACTGCCAAATACAATCCCTTGTCGTTGTAGTCCCATTGATTAATCTCAGCGCACGTCTCAAAGTGCGCTCTATAATCTCGCCACGATGATTGACCATCATATGTAGCTGCCTTCACTGAAGCTGAAGGCTTCAATGAAGTCTTCTTTCTTGTTGTTACATTTTCTCCGGGAATAAATAACTTTGATTGAGGCTTAGGTGTCTCTGTTTCTAGACCAGGAGTAGAGAAGCGAGTCTGGATTTTGTCACGCTCTAATCTATCAAGTTCCTTCTCCAAAGTCAACGTTTCACACTTTTTAACGAGGGCTTCATTTTCCCGCTTCAACCGCTCCATTGCTTCAAGAAGACTTGCGTCACCACCTTGAGCCATTTTGAGGCCTGGGCTTGACAGGTTAGAACTGTCGATAGGTTTCTGTACCCTATCCCACCGCTGCCACCAAATATGTAGCGCGAGCCGCCGACTACCTGAGGCCGCCACCGAGCGCTATGTGCGCGGCCTCACAATGATGATGTGCCTTCCGAAACCCTCGGAAGGCCGATTACAAATAACAATTAATAAAAACTAATTTTTCTCAGGCTACCTGCCTTATGATTGGAAAATGAAGAGTAATTGAGTCGCCTTAAATATATACAATCCGACCAAAAGAGGGGAATCGATGCCTTCGACCGATTTCCTGAGGTCGCCACCGAGCGCTATGTGCGCGGCCTCACAATGCCGATGTTCCTTCCACGAATCCTCCGGCTTCCGTGAAGCTACATGTCACCGCCTCCGTGAGGCTACTGGCTTCCGCGAAGACACTGGCTCACGTCACCCCAAGGCCTTAGGTGAAGCTTCCGTCACTGCCTTGTACGACGTCCGTAGATTCCAACCATCTGAAGACCCTCTCCAAGAAACAGGAACTCTGCAGCCCGGGCAGCACCGTTTAAAGCTTGAAGCCAACGTAAATACCCAACTGCTCCAGAATACTGTTCTTTTAGAGTAACGTCCCTTTTCTTCAGATGTTGATCCGCTCGCATACACCGGAGGACTCCCCCACTTGCCTATTTGCAAGCCTTTTAAATACTAGCGAACAGAGCGCCACCTAGCCAACGGAAAGACACGATCCGGAAACTACCGACGCTTCTGAATTCCATCCGCACTCTACGGAGATTACCGATCAGCATTTCTCCTTCACTAACACGGAAACAAGCCGAATATATACGCAGGATTTTACTAGAAACATTCCTTAAATATCAAATACTCTTTAAATGCTTAATACCTTATTTTTAGCCATACAATTAACTTACTTTATGAAGAACAAGTTACAATTTCATATTGTTTACCTGGCAAATTTAAAACTAAGGGAGGTAATTATACTGTAGCAGTGAAAATACGCAAAGCATCTATTTCGACTACGAATCCTTTCGTTATACAAATATCAATTCGATATGCACGCTAATCACTACTTTCTGATATTTCCGGAAATTTAGCAGCATTTAAAAAGTAAACAGAAGAAATAAAGGGTATAAAATGGCCAAAAATATTAATTACAAAGTTGTACTATATGTCTAAGACATTGTCTATTAAGCACGGGCATTGTGCATGTGTGTTTATCCAACCCAAACTCTTGTTAGATTATGGTATGTTTTCAAATTAATAATGCACAAAACCCAATTTTAACTGTCATGCTTCTTTCCAGGTCAATAGCAAAGCAGCTTCAATCAGGAAGAAAGGTGGAGCCCGAAGCATATGACAGTGTCTCCATTTACTTCTCAGACATAGTGGGTTTCACCACCATATGCGCGCAGAGTAGCCCAATTCAGGTACATATTAGTCTAATTCTGGGAAAATTGTGGTTAATCCATGTGCTGAAGTGTAAGCACAAATAGGACTGTTTAGTCACCACAGGCTAGTCTGGGACAACACTTCGCCAAAATTGGATGTTTGCTAAGAAGAGACTTTCATGAATCAATGAATACCATAAAAACAGAAAGTGTTGTCTTTGATTTATAGCCTGTGCAGACTGCACAGGCTAATTTAGAAAACACTTTTCGCACATGCATTAAGCCACGTTTTTCCAGCCAGAAGGTGGCTCATATCTGAGCACAGACAATAGGGTTTGGCAGGTCTAGAAAGACGACTTAGCACAGACACTAGACCTGTTTACTTCTACGGATTCGCCGTAGTTACTACGGATTATTGGGCTAAACTACGCACTACGGATTTGTACTGAAAAACTATGGATCCATCGATCAAAATGGTCAAATTTCAGTTTTTAATCGTACTTTCGCTTATTTTCAGTCTTAACGGGTAATGTATCAATCATAATCATTTTGGCGCTTGCGTAGTAAAAAAATTGATATTCAAGCCTCCCGGGGAACGAGTGCTGATCGAGCTTGTCGAGTCGTCACCGAACTGACTTGCGTATTGGTTCGCAAATTTAGTCGAATATGTACCATTTTACGTTGCTATCCAGTATACACATCTCTCTTTCTATTGCGGAGAATACTGACAATAGTCGATGTATCAGGATTGAGCACGCCTGTTTTTACACACATCCAAGATGGTGGCAAGCAGACGAGAAATTGCGATTAACGGCGAAAATAATAAATACCATTCAAATTAACAACGGATATCATATGGTCATTAGGGAATAATGTAATGCGTGTGTCAATTCACGCAAAATACTACGTTTGAGATTTGAAAAAATTATTTATCAGAAATCTGCACAGTGAATGTGTGTCACGGAAACAAGTGTTGGAAATTGTCTACTCACAAAGTTAAAGCATTTATTATAATAAGATGAGTATTGTTCGAAAATGAAAAGAGACAAACATGATTTGATTTATATGTTAGTGGATCTGTGTATAATCAGATTTATATGCGTATTCTGCTTTATTATATTTGTTACGCTGTTCAGTTTAATGAAATAGCATTGAACTGAGGTTGTCAAGTGTAAAATATTGAAAGGTAAACCAAAGACCTATAGATTCTATAGGTCTTTGGGTAAACAAATAAAATATATTATTTTAACTCCATTTAATATATCATTTACACAACAAGAACACTAAAGGATGTTTGTCAATATTTGTTTGTTTCCCCCTTATGATATTTAATTTTTAAAAATACAGAATTAAATTAATAGCTATTCTTAAAGAGCTTATGATCAAATGGTTTATTTGAGAATCTATAGATTATTGTAAATTTAATATGCATGTGGATGGATATTTACTAAATATTGTCTTCATTGTAAGAAGACATTGAAGCAGCACTTTATAATATAAAATGCTGTCAAACATGCACTTAAAAACAATTTAAATACTGTTACTTATAATCATACGTATAATGCTGAATGTCTCCCAATTTCATGGTTTATCGCGCTATTTTTTTCCAATTTCGTGGTTTATCGCATGAATTTTCCCAAACCAAATGGCACAGGCTGTAACAATTCAAAGCAAAACAATCACTTAACAGATTTAATTATTAGCAACTAGATTCATCTAATGCTTTATGTACCGTTAAACTGATATGTGACCCAGTCATGGTGTTTTAATGCTCAAAATGATTGAAAAGTTTAAAACTACTGACAACAGTCCAAAACTACTGAGAGATGCCCTCCATACTACTGAGAAGCAATCGGTAGGGTAAACAGGTCTGAGACACTAGGGTTTGGCAGGTCTAGAAATATGACTTAGCACAGACACTAGGGTTTGGCAGGTCTAGAAAGATGACTTAGCACAGACACTAGGGTTTGGCAGGTCTAGAAAGATGACTTAGCACAGACACTAGGGTTTGGCAGGTGTAGAAAGATGACTTAGCACAGACACTAGGGTTTGGCAGGTCTCGAAAGATGACTGAGCACAGACACTAGAGTTTGGCAGGTCTAGAAAGATGACTTAGCACAGACACTAGGGTTTGGCAGGTCTAGAAAGATGACTTAGCACAGACACTAGGGTTTGGCAGGTCTAGAAAGATGACTTAGCACAGACACTAGGGTTTGGCAGGTGTAGAAAGATGATGGTACTTTTGATTTGTCTAGAAATATCATTAAATCCTTTTAAAAACAGTGATTATGGCTTGATTAGCTGCAAAGAAGGATGTCAGATGATCAACCATTGTTAATAAGGGTTTCCATTGGAGACCTTCTTCATTTCGCTTAGGAAACTTTTGCATTCTAGTTCATCTCATTGCCTCTTAAGCCATGTGATATGGGTAAATGGAGGGTATTTTACTCCAAACACAATAGTGGGAGTATGTTTAGCGTTGACTTATGTACATTTCATTCATAACGATTTTTGTACTATGGTTCCATGATGCTGAAGAGTAAATATCTTTGCTTCCATGCAGCTTTCTAATTGTGGAGATTTTAACTTGCTTTTACCAGGTAATACAAATAAGGAAAATAAGTTACCCCAAAGGCTTGGAACATGTTTACCCCAGTTACATTATGTGAATAAATTTGGTAATGGAACATCACAAATACCAAAACTGCGAAGGTTACAGTTTCAAAGAGAAGATATTTCAAGCTTTCACTTTATGGGACACCACATAAAACATGTGATTTAACCCTTTCCCACTCAGAGCCAAAGTGGAGATGGCTATAAAGTGCAAACATCATAAAACCAGAACAGCATGCGAGTTATAACTCGCAGTCTATTCAGGTTTTATGCTGTTTGTTGCTCATCAGTACATAAGGTTGGAAATGAAGCCTTAAAAACTTGAATCTTGTAAAAAAGGTCTTGAATTATATTTATCTAGTGCACAAACAATACGTGAAAGTACATATCTATGTGGTAAAGGGTTAAGCCTTGATTGTATCAAGATGTTTTGTTTGTAGGTGGTTGACCTTCTGAACGACCTCTACACTGCCTTTGACAGTACCATTGATATGTTCAAAGTGTACAAGGTATGTACCTGGAGTCAGTCAACTGTTCATTAAAAAAAATGTGCCGTGCTCTGTCAAAAGGGGGTTTAATTCATGTGTGAAAAGTGTCTGGCCAGAGTAGTTTGTGCAGTCTGCACAGGCTAATCTGGCCAGAGACTTCATGCATGCATTAAGCCCAGTTTTATACACGGTCCAAATGTATTCATTATTTAATTAAAATTTTGTGTAACAGACATAATATAATTATATTATTGATGTTTTTTTATTTGTTTTCTCAGATTATTTTTATGTGCTCTTATCAATGTCCGAATTTGTTTGTTCTATATTATTAGAAATTAACTTATTTCATTAATATATATATATATATTTAGCTCATCTGAGCACAATGTGCTAATGGTGAGCTTTTGTGATCGCCTTTTGTCAGTCATAAATCGTGCAGCGTTCACTTTGCCTTGTTAACACTCTAGAGGCAACATTAATTGTCCAATCTTCATTAAATTTTTCAAAAGTTTTGTGACAATGATATCTTGGTGGAGTTTGAAAATGAATGTGGTTGGTTGAAAAACATGGCCGCTAGGGTGCAGGGCATTTTTCCTTATACGGTTATTGTAAAACCTTGTTAACACTCTAGAGTAAACATTTATAGTCGGATCATCATGAAACTTCATCACAAGATTTGTCATAATGATATCTTGGATGAGTTTGAAAATGGTTCCGGTTGATTAAAAAACATGCCGATCAGGGGGCGGGGCATTTTTTCCTTATAAGACTATAGCCAGGGCTTTTCACCTTATATAACAGGGGCCAAAATTAGGCCCCTTCCCAATTGAAAATAAGGTCATTTTTTCCCCAAAATTGATAGAGAAATTTCCCAAATTAAAAAAATAAATAATTTTTTTAATATTTTTACTTTGACATATTGGTCATCTCCCAAATTGAAAGCAATGAGCTCTATATTTGTACTTTGCTTCAAATTTTGAAAAATAGAAGTTCCTCAATAATGTTTGTATGGATTTTATTTAACACTAACAGTCAATTTTCAATATTTGCACAGATATGAGTATAGTTTCTACTGAATATCATGAGTTGAGAATCTCTTTAAAGCCTGCCACTTTATGAAACTCTAAAAATTCTGTGATAACCTTTATGCTTACTTTCGAAAGGTTACTTGTTACACTACCAATTATTGTTAACTGTTTCCCACTCGCACGCAAAGTGGAAATAGCTATATGCAGCCACCATTAAACCAGAATAGCCTGTGAATAACTCCCAGTCTGGATAGGTTTTAACTTAAAGGCTATTTGATGCCCATCTTTGGGTTGTAAGTGAAGCCTTTATAATTTGAATCTAGGAAGAAAGGTCTTACATTTAATGTTCTTTTCTAAGGGACTATCAAAGTGTCAAGGAGAGCATCTGAGTGGTAACCACTTAAGCATAATATGAGTCGTGTTCTGAGAAAACTGGGCATAATGCATGTGCGGAAAGTGTTGTCCCAAATTAGCCTGTGCAGTCTGCACAGGCTAATCAGGGACAACACTTTCCACCAAATTGGATTTTTGCTAAGAAGAGACTTCATTTAAACGAAAAATGTCATAAAAACGGAGTGTCGTCCCTGATTAGCCTGTGCAGACTGCACAGGCTAATCTGGGACAACACTAAAAGCACATGCATTATGCTGAGTTTTCTCAGAACGCGACTTATATGGAGCCTTTTACAGGTAGAGACAATTGGTGATGCTTACATGTGCGTATCAGGACTACCGGAAGTGATCGGAGATCGACATGCTACTGAGATCTGCAACATGGCCCTTGCTATCCGTCATGTTTCAAAGGGATTTGTCATCAGACACCTGCCCTTTGTGCCCCTGCAGATTCGAATAGGGCTTCACTCTGGTAATGCACCTTTCACTAAAAAAGGTGGAGGGTTATCGGTATTGAGTAAAATAGGAAGAATTTTAAATACAGTGGAAACCCTCTAAACCGGATCCTCTATATACCGGAATCCTCTCTAAACCGGACAATTTGTCCGGGCTCAATTTTTTCCCTATAAAACCATGCATAAAATATCTCCACAAGACCGGAATCCCCTCAATTCCGAAAACCGGTCATTCTTTGGATCAAACGTGAGTCATTCCATACGTAATTGTACCTCTCTAAACCGGTCAGGATCGGTTAATTGCACCTCAGACCTAGAGTCAAAAACTGGTGAATAGCGGATTAAAGAGGCATGAAATTAATAAAGGTGGTCGAAAATTTTGCAAACTGTAAAAATCGCAAAACAATTTAACGAGACTTGGCGTGTGATGTACATATCGGTTAATTAAGTGATAAGACTGATTATAATTACTGATAACACTATAGGGTTCTTTAGTGTGTTTTGTTTTTCGATGTAAGAAGCCATCCTAAATTTTAATAAGCTTACTGCTATTTAATTGTGAATTGTTTATTACAATTGCTAATTAAGTGTCATAAAATGGTGATTTGCAGAGTTCTTGACGCAGTTGCATTTAGATATTCATTTATATTTTCTACTTGGCAATTAATATAAGGAAGACTAAATATGTTCAAACCTCCTCCTAAGCGAAGGCACGATAAAATGTCTCTAGAAGACAAAACCAAACTGATCAAAGAGTCAGAGATGTTGCCTAAACTACACTCAAGATGCTGCACAATTAATGCATGTTATGTATAAATAAACTATTGAAATTAGCTGCAAGTATGTATTTTTCCACATAAGCCTATGTAATTGACCCTCTGAAAGTAAAACAGTCAACTTCCCCTATAAACCGGAATCCTCTCAAAACCGGAATTCCTCCCGGTCCCGGGGTCGTCCTGTTTAGAGGGATTCCACTGTATGACATTTTTAGAGGTCTAATGCCTGCCCTAAAAGTTAGCCAACCATTTGGTTTTGATTACATCAATTGGATTTGCTGTGTGAATAAAATAGGTAAAGGCCAATTTAAGCAAGATACAGTCAAAATTGAGAACAGCGGTCAGTCAAGGAAAATTGCCTAAGTGACTGTTGTCAACGAGTGACTGCTATTCTCTGATCACCACTTTTTAGATGGTTAGTCAGTTGGTTGTGTTGCCACGTCGTTAACCCCGCCCAGTTATTTGCACAGAGTTTAAAACAAAGGCTCATTGCCGATAACAAGGCCTAAGCATTATAGCATAAATGCTTTTTTTTAATAATACAGAATAATGTCTTATGAATTGATTTAATTTCACAACTATATTTAAACTGAATCTATGACTTTATCAAGGATATTATTGTTGTTTAATCATACATCTTGTTCATTCAGTGAATCCGAGAGTTAATCTTACATTCATTGGGATGTATTTTTAAGTAAAGATTGTCATGTGTCATTAACATCATGTCCAAACAAATATAAAAGCGGATTGGCTGTCATAAACCGAACGTACTGTATAACTGTATCGTTCTAAGTATATAAAGAAAGAGACACCAAATCTTGTTAAAAAATATTTAGTTTGTTATATAAGTTGCAACTCAATGTTTTTCCTGAACATACGATCACTAATCATTTTTATCGCCTTTTTATAACAACACTGGCCAGCTTAGTGTTGTTTTTAACACCTTATCAGCGATACAGATCTATTGACTTTGTTATGCGCTCATGCTTAGTCGTTATGAATTCAGCCGATGATTGCTTCTTACACACATTCTTAATTTATTGTTATGTGCACCTGTTGTGTTTTTAATTTTCGCTCGTAACGACTGACGCGTGACTGTTGTTTTCAGTTCAAAAATGCCTTTCAGAGTGGAATATATTGACTGTTATTCTCAAGTGTAATATACAGTGATTTTTGTCAGGGAAATCCAGATTGACTGTTGTCTGCAGTTGACAGTTATTCTCAAGTGACCGTTAGTTCAATTTTTTACTGTATATTATTAAATGAAACCTTGTGTCCCAAATTTACACTCATCGGGAGTCACCTTGGCTTCAGTCAAACACTCTTATGTTCATGCCATCCCCATCCCACCTATACGTTTACCCACCCTTAGAATGAACAAATAAGCTGAAAAACATGTATGTCCGCTTTTGCTGTATTGGTAATAAGTACAAATCTATAAAAGGAAATTCCTGAAAAATTAGTAGAGATTTTTTTTTAAGTGTCCAAATTGTTTTGTTTTTTTGTTAAGTTACCAGTAGATGGAATTTACTTTTTCTTATTACATCACCACAGCAAATGCTATCTTTTAGAATTGTTATAATATAAGCTGCACTCATGACCAAGCATTGAGAGTATTTACAACAGTGCCATTGTCACAAAGAAATTCAAATATAGTCTTCTTAAAGAAAAGATTTGACAAACGGTCAATCTTTCCTATATATGACCTTGAATCATCATCTTGACTTGTGAACATGGTTTTTGTTTGCTCTACTCTGTCACAAACTTGTACCTAATTAGATAAAATCATATTTATGCCTTAGACTTTTTTAACCTTTGACCTTGAACTATAACCTTGTGACATTTTATCAAACATTACTGGCTATTTCAACATTGTTATTTTAAAGCTCATCCATGCTGAAGAGGTTTTGACCTAGTGATGTTGATGTTCAGGGTCTATGTTTTGACCTTTTGATGTTGATGTTCAAGGTAAAGGTTTTGACCTAGTGATATTGCTCTTTTGAGGTTCTAGGTTTTGACCTAGTGATGTTGATTTTCAGGGTCTAGGTTTTGACCAAGTGATGATAATATTAAGGGTCTAGGTTTTGATCTAATGATGTTGATGTTAAGAGCCTAGGTTTTGACCTACCAATGTTGAGGTTCTAAGGGTGTAGGTTTTGACCTAGTGTTGTTGATGTTCCGATGGTCTAGGTTTTGACCTAGTGATGTTGAGGTTCTGAGGGTCTAGGTTTTGACCTAGTGATGTTGATGTTCAGGGTCTATGTTTTGACCAAGTGATTTTAATATTAAAGGTAGAGGTTTTGACCTAGTGGTGTTGATATTAAGGGTCTAGGTTTTGACCTAGTGATGTTGATGTTCAGGGTCTAGGTTTTGACCTAGTGATGTTGATGTTCAGGGTCTAGGTTTTGACCTAGTGATGTTGATATTAAGGGTCTAGGTTTTGACCTAGTGGTGTTGATATTAAGGGTCTAGGTTTTGACCTAGTGATGTTGATGTTCAGGGTCTAGGTTTTGACCTAGTGATGTTGATGTTCAGGTTCTAGGTTTTGACCTAGTGATGTTGATATTAAGGGTCTAGGTTTTGACCTAGTGGTGTTGATATTAAGGGTCTAGGTTTTAACCTAGTGATATTGATGTTCAGGGTCTAGGTTTTGAGCTAGTGATGTTGATGTTCAGGGTCTAGGTTTTGGACTTGTGGTGTTGATATTAGGGGTCTAGGTTTTGACCTAGTGATGTTGATGTTCAGGGACTAGGTTTTGACCTAGTGATGTTGATATTAGGGGCCAAGGTTTTGACCTAGTGGTGTTGATATTAAGGGTCTAGGTTTTGACCTAGTGATGTTGATGTTCAGGGTCTAGGTTTTGACCTAGTGATGTTGATGTTCAGGGTCTAGGTTTTGACCTAGTGATGTTGATATTAAGGGTCTGGGTTTGGACCTAGTGGTGTTGATATAAAGGGTCTAGGTTTTGACCTAGTGATGTTGATGTTCAGGGTCTAGGTTTTGACCTAGTGATGTTGATATTAAGGGTCTGGGTTTTGGACCTGTGATGTTGATGTTCGGGATCTAGGTTTCTCTGCTGCAACAACCATGACATGATTATTGTAACATCTGCCTAGTTATTCGAAATTGTATTCTGGCTGGTCTATCATTTAGGTGATAATTATTATAGTTGACTTAAATTTTATTTTTAATGGTGAATTCGGGCATTTTGCTTTTTTTGGTAATTTACTTTAAAATGTGGCAAAACCATGACCAACATTTATAATTTACTTAAAACTGTGACGTAGAATTTGTATGCCCCCGAAGGAGGGCATATAGTGATTGAATGGTCCATCTGTCCTTCCGTCACACTTTGCATTTAGGTTTCGCATTAAGGTTTTGAAAAATGCTCATAACTTCTATGTCCATTCACAGAGCAACTTGATATTTGGCATGCATGTGCATCTGATGGAGCTGCACATTTTGAGTAGTGAAAGGTCAAGGTCATCCTTCAAGGTCAAAGGTAAAAAACCATGTATCAAAGCGGCACAGTAGGGGGCATTGTGTTTCTGACATTGTTTTTATAATTTACTTTAAACTGTGACATAGATTGTTGGACTATTTTTATAATTTACTTAAAACTGACATAACTGTTGACCTCTGACCCTGCATGACACACTCCATCCCACAAGGATGTTACTGAATTACCATGCAAGTGATTTTTAAATCCATCTAAACTAGACATAAGTGTTAATAGATGCTGCAAAATCAACTGGCCTAATTGTCCTTGTTGTCCAAGAGCATAAATAGACATGTAAAAATTCAAGCGCACAAAAGCGCACAAAAGGATTTCTCTAATGCATATCTTTGAAATTCTTTTAACATGCATCTAAGCTTCGCATGAGGGCTAGAAAATATGTCAAATCAACTGCCCTTATTGTCTGTGTAGAAGAATTGCTTCTCAGATACCCTGAAGATTCACACTGTCACAACAGTATGATCTTTAGTCAGTTGCCAGGTGAGCACTCTGGACCATTGTGGCTCTCTTTTTCTTCTGTGCAGGTCCTGTGGTAGCGGGTGTTGTTGGCCTCAAGATGCCCCGGTACTGCCTGTTTGGAGACACAGTGAACATAGCATCCCGCATGGAGTCCAGCTCCATACGTAAGTCTTGCACTGCCCTATAGTAATCACCCAGTCCAGTATCACCCAGTCTCTTACTTCAATATATTAGATATGCACCCTTTATTATGTATATGTACTGTCAGTGTGAATATAAGTAATTATCCAAAATATTAAGAAGACACAGCACAGAAAGATTATTATACCAAATTGTGTACAATTTTGTGATATATGTATATTCTTCTGGCTTGATTAATTAGACTTGCAGATGGCTGTGGCAGCTGTCTATGTGGGATTCAATGCTTCAAGTGTTTCTGCGTCTTCACAAGTGGTTGTACATGGAGACCTGTCAGATGTGAAGTCATTCACTTCTACATAATCTATCTATATTTATGCACCACAATCTTAACCCTTTTCCCCCCAGAAACTAAGTAAAAAGGGCTATATGCAAACGAAATCCCACAAATCAATATCCTTTCATGAAGGACAGTGTAAACATCGTTCAAATTCTGGATTATAAAATCGGAATAATCTTTCGATTTGTTTACGTTGTTTTCGTGGGTTTTTGTGTGGATAAGTATTGTTACTTGTTCATCTATTGTTTTTATGTTGGGAGCATATAGTCGCCGCTTCGTCTGTCCGTCCGTGTGTCAGTGCGTCCATGCACAATTTTTGTCCGGGCTATTTCTCAGCAACTAATGACCGGAATTCAATGAAACTTTACGGGAAGCTTACCTACCAAGAGGAGATGTGCATATAATCAGCGGGTTCTGGTCGTTGATTTTTCAGAGAGTTATGGCCCTTTGAAATTTTCTATAAAAAAATTATTGTCCCCCAACTACTGTGCCCTCAAGACGTTTCTTTTTATCTGAATATATAGTGCAATATTGTGACAAAAAAAAACTTTGGGGAGCATCACCTGTCTCCGACGGTTTCTTGTTCTATATTATTTCTGGATTTTTGTCTCGTTTGTCGTATTATGTATTTTAATTTATGCCATATGTGCAGAATGTATTCAAGCGTTCACGTGGCGTTTTTTTGTTTAAAATAATAAAGTGGGAGAATGTTAATCATTGCCAAGTATTGGTTTAGACAAGTTTTAGTATTTGTCTAACAATTTAATATCGGTTTTAAGTCCGTTTTTTAGCTCACCTGAGCACAACGTGCTCATGGTGAGCTTTTGGGATCGCCTTTTGTACGTCATGCGTGCGTCGTCAACATTTTGCCTTGTGAACACTCTAGAGGCCATTTCTTGTGTGATCTTCATGAAACTTGGTTAGAACATTTGTCATAATGATACCTCGACTGAGTTCGAAACTGGGTCATGCTGGGTCAAAAACTAGGTCAAACAAAATAAAAACCTTGTGAACACTGTAGAAGTCACATTTGATGCCCAATCTTCATGTTACTTTGTCAAAATGTTTGTCTTAATGATATGTTGGTTGAGTAAAAAAATTGTTCCGGTCCGTTGAAAAACATGGCCGCCTGGGGGCGGGGCAGTATTCCTTATATGGCTATAGATAAACCTTGTGGACATCCTTATGGTTATCTTGTAATGATATCTAGGCAGAGTTCCATTTTGGTTGTGGTCTGTTGAAAAACATGGCTTTATAGTGTAATCTTGTTCACACTCTACTAAGAAATTACTAATGTACACGTTGCATGAAATTTATCCATATTATGATATTCAACATCTCCATGCATTCATCTGAATACTAATTCTGCCGACAAGATATACAGTTAAATAGCCAATTTTTTATTATTTATTTTTGTTTCTTTCTGAAGAGGATCATTATGTTGATGATTGGTTGGGGATGAAGTGATACAAACATATATTTGCCATCTGCAAACCCTTATCAAATATTCTCAAAATTTTAAGTAGTAATATTGATTTTACAGAAAATTACTTAGGGGAGAAACAACTGTATATAATTTGAATTGTGTTTGACATCTAATCATAAATGTATGGCTTGTCAGGAATGCACTCTTATTTCTCCAATGATCCCATTCATCTACCTGCTTATCAGCAACTAATTAATTCTCTATTTACTGTGTCTAAATTGTTAATGTGATGTAACAGGCTTGCAGCTTAAAAGCCCTTAGTCCCCAGAAATTATAGGCCCCGGCTGGGAACTCACATCAATGACCTTCAGACTGATAAGAGTGGAACACAAATTGTTATGGCACACAGTTTATGGATGTAGGTCGGTAGTTTTGGTGTGATTATCAAAGATTTGTGTTTTAAAGAGGGTTGATTGTTGTTTTAATTAGAAATACCATTGCAAGGTGAGTCTGAAAATTTTTCCAGTTTGTTCAAAAGCAAGGCCCTGAGGTGGGTGGCAGATTTCTTTTTATTGCTATAGTGAAACATTGTGAACTCTCTATAAGGCACATTTTAGTTCAATCTTAATGAAACATGCTTAGAACATATGTTCCTATAATATTTTGATTTACTTTGAAAATGGCTTTGGTGGTCTGAACAGCATGGTTTCCAGGGGCGAGCGAATTTCTTCTTGTAAACCTTAGGCCACAACAAATTGATTACATGTTTGATGGATTTTCCGCACCTAAAAATCTTAAAACCATATAAAAATATTTTTATTTTGCGCCCGCAGCAACAATTTGTGCTCCGCATATATTCGTTCAATGATTGAGTTTAATTTAGCCTAAGTATTTTATGATGTTGACTGTTATAACGCTTTTCGATATTGATTGGTTTATGGTAAAAGAATGGCGGCGTCCATCTGCCTCGTTGTTTCAGCGAAAGATGTTAATTACGGAAACGTAATTTTTCCGCCAGTTGCAATCAATCATCGCATTATTGATGATTTTCGTGCTTTATTCCTTGCAGCAGCATCTGCATCGGGATGCGAAATATCACCAGAATGCGTCAATGCGGTAACAATTTGTGGTAAACTAGGCGGTAGTGATAAATAAAAGTGCCGAACATTAACATGCAACTTAGTGTCGCAGTGGAATTGGACAAAAGAGTTGACAAGTTAACTATAAACAATGAGCGCCTTCCTAATCCTAGTATTAACAGTGAGCCCAATGCTTTCAATATATGATACTGAAGTCAAAGAGGATGATGCACGCCAAATGGCATTGCACACCATCTGTTAATAATAGAGTTCTGGCCCTTTGTATCCTGAAATAATTCTTTTGTGTCCGGAGCCATATGTTGGTAGTGCTTTGGCGGATTTTATTGAAACTTGGTATGAGTATATATATGGATAAGAGGTTGATGCTCGCCAAATGGCATTGTTCACCATCTGTTAATTACGGAGTTATGGCCCTTTATATCTTGAAAAAAATGCTTTTGTGTGTGTGTCCTGAGCCATATCATGGAAGTGCTTTGACGGATTTCATTGAAACTTGGTATGAGTATATATGTGGATAAGAGGATGATGCACGTTGCCGTTGTCCATCCGTCCAGAAAACTTTTGTGTCCAGAAGTATATTGGTGGGAGATATCAATTCAACAAATTTGCTTGTTTAAATTGTTTTGATTAAAAAATTGTTCCCTCTTATTGTTGTACTGCTATTGTTATAAATATATATAATAGTGTTAGTCATTTTACAAAAAATTATAGTAGTCTTTTTGCACTCAAAGTAGACCAATATATGTGCTATGTTAAAATATAGTATCAATTTATATAAACATTATTAGTTTTTTTTTATTTTGCGCTTTTCGCTCGCCTGCGATTTTTTAAAAATGGAATAAAAATAAAATTATTTTTATTTCGCTCGCTCGCTCCATTTCTGGTTGGCTAAAATCCATAGAACACATCATCAATTTGTTGTGGCCTTATGATAATATTTATGTTTCATGAAGTACTTTTATTATTTTTAACTCCACCTTTCCAGATTAGTTTAGTTCCTTTGGTCTGAGGTGAGCGCCTTAGGGCCCATGGCCCTCTAGGTTTTTTTAAACTTTTGTTAATTTTCAACCACAAATGCTGTTTTTGTGTTCATGTAGCCTGTAGGACAGAGGGTATTCTACGGGCATTTAACGTTCTCTGTTATAAGGAAATAATTGACAGAATGTTTATCATTGACATTATGTGTGTAAAATTAATAATTTAAACTGCCGTATAACAATCTGGTCTGTGACCAGTTAATTGTTGAATATGTTTTGATCTTGTCTTTTCATGTACCGACGGTATGGGACCTTCACCAACGTACACTGTGCAAGACGTTGACCACGTAACTTTGGCCATGCATCGGTTGACGTCAGACCATATGGCTCCCGCCATACTTCAGTCTTTGCACAGTACAGACGTCAACCACTTGGCTTTGACCAATACGTCGGTTGACGTCAGACCATATGGCTCCCGCCATACATCGGTCTTTGCCCGGTGACATCAACCAAATGGCTTTGGCCATGCCATGCGTCGATCGATGTCAGACCATATGGCTTTACCGGTCATCGGTCATTATATGACCGTTCTGGTCACCGGACACCAGTCAAGGAAAGGCACCGGTCATTGACCAGTCCGGTCACCGGTCATTGACCGGTCCGGGCACTGGTCACCAGGTTTTGCCAAAAGAAAGATTGGCATTTGTCTTTTTGGTCGAATTGGAAAATCAAATTAATTTTCCATCGGTTTGTTGTCCTTTCTTAGGTTATTGATTGGATTATTTTAAATTCTTGTCTAGCTATTTTTTATCCGTATTATTTCTGTCTTTTCGTTTGAGTTGTTTTAGTTTTTATGCTTCAAACTCGTGGCTCGTGCGGACATGGAAAGGCAAAGTGAGATTACCACGTTCTTTGCATTTCATGCACGAAAGAAATAATGTTCGATTTGCAAAGGTTGGTCTGAAGACTATGCAACATAGAACGTTCCAGAGCCACAATCGTACTGAAGCATTTGTTTCAGGGGAATTTTGGCTGGGTACTCTTCTGTCACCAGGTAACGGGTAAGACATCGACCACAATATTTTGGTCATACGTCGATCAACGTCATACCATATGGCTCCCGTCATATATCGGCCCGGTGAAGTTGACCATGTAACTTTGGCAATACATCAGTCAACGTCAGTCCATATGGCTCTCGCCATACTTCGGTCTTTAACCAGTGACGTCACCTGTCATTGCATGAGCGGTTCGTTCATTGGGCATCGGTGCAAGCACCGGTCACCGGGTACTACATGGTGGCGTCACAGGTCATATACTAATATTCCTCCTTCTCTGACTTGTCATCGCTGGACTCATCGTCTACTTCAACGAGCCATTATCACTACATTATAGACATCTGTCACTTTCTCTTTTTCCATGCAATTATCGGCGTTGATTCGTGAGATACAATCACGCTTACTTCTGGCTAGACGTTTGGTTCGACTTCAGACCATTTGGCTTCCACCATAATTCGATCTTTACCCGGTAATGTCACCGGTCATATTATGACCGGTCTGTTCACCGGGCACTGGTCATCGGTCATTGACCAGTCCGGTCTGAACACCGGTCACCGGTCATTGACCGGTCATTATCGATCACCTGTGAACGGTCAACGGGTAGTACCCGGTGACTTCACCGGTCATTTTATGAAGCCCCACAGGTAACTTCTACCTTAGACACTTTGCGCCTTTCATACTTAAAATACTAGAAGTTTATGAAATACCTACTCCTGGTATTCCTACTTCTGTCTCAGTCGGTCACATGCAGATCACTGGTCTTGCTGATGGTTCGTCTAAAGTGGGCCCGTTTTCTAACGTTGAGGCCGAATTTTACTATTGGACCTTTATTAATCAGGTCTATGAACTTATGTTGGATACCTTAGATTATTACTTTGGACCCTGCGCTTCCCTGTCGGCTACACGCTCTGCAGTCACCGTCATGGAACAGTTGGTCCACTAACGTGAGGCAGGCAGTATTAACAAGAGACGTCTCGTGTTGAACTCCGCCTTTCAATTGGATTTACTACAATGTCTGACATTAACAAGCTTCACTTATTATGCTAGTTGTTTCTACCCCTATCTTAATTCATTACTTCATGTTGGAGAATTGGGATTTCAGATAGAGCTGATCCATAGGTGAACCTAACCATCTTCACTTCATGGCGGCCACAACCTTGTAGATGGTTTGGAAGTTATTGGACTTATTGCTTCATCTTTCGCAGGCTACGCACTTTTAATCACATAATGCTGCTTCTTCAATGTTCGAGATACTAATGATCCGTTGCGACTTTATCTCTCTTCCCTGCCTCAATTTCCGTTTAGGACCAGGCGTGAACTCAATCCGAACTGGTCTTTTCACATCAAATTATATTAGTTTTGAAGGCAAGATACAGACGCCATCACGGCTGACTGGAAAGACCAGATCTTTGCTTCTTTGCGAGAAACATTCTGGTCAGTACCAAAGGGCTTTAAACGTCAGCATCTTAACCCCTGGCAACCTTGACAGCCAAGTATTCTAAGAAGAACAATCTTTTTCTAAGACGTTTTTGTATTCAACATCCGGCCCTTAAGAGGCCGTCTTCCTACAACACGCCGTTTCTTTCAGAAGTCATCTGGTCACGCTTATTGGAAAGGGCAACCAAAACCGGGTCAGACGACTGTCACACCTTCAACTTGCAAGGGCGGACCTTCCCAAGGTCAGCCGTAAGGAACCCCCTTTTTTTACCGTCATCACCTCTCATTCCGGAGGTACCAGTCGCGGCCATACTTCGGCACTTCGCTAATCGATGGTGTTTATATTTTCGGACGCGTGAGTTAATTCCCTTGTTTGAAAAGGTCTTCACTTGTCCGCGTCTCCATACTTCTGGTATCTCCGCATCAACATATTCCATATTCCATTCTCGGACTCTTGGAATAACATGCGGTAGAAACGGTTCAAAACAATTATTCCCCCTTATTTTATAGTTTCCTTTTTCTTGGTTCAAGTATAACGGCTACTGGAAACTGGTCATAGACTTAAAAGTGTTCAACAATTTTCTAGTCACCGACTTTCAAGTCTGATCGGAGTGGAGAAAGTTCGGCTTACCGCGACTTTTCTCTACGCGTCCTTGACCACGTGACTCCGACCACCGGTTGGTAATTTTGCGGTCCGGTCACCGTTTTTCTGTTGATACGTCTTTTCTACGTCCTCTTCAGCACTATCACTCATCTTATTAGGAATTGATCGCAGGGCAATCTGTTTACACAGTTTCCCATCTTTTCGTCTTTAGTTCCCCATATTCAATGGGGCTAGACTAGGAAACTCTCTTGGCAGGAGTACCGCTTCTTCAACCACAATCTTCCTTACATCTCATACGGATGTGACCAGAAAAGGTTGGGGACGCTTACCTGGAACCACTCAGCCTGATAATTTCAGGTAGGTGTTCTCCTCATGATTATCACCTGCACATTAACAACATCGGAAAGCGAGCAGTCTTTCTAGTTGTTTTCCGTTTCCTAGACATCTTCGAAACTCCTGTGTGATGGTGTCAACAGGCAACACATCATTCCTGGTATACATCCAGGCACAAGGGTGAACACATTCTCACTCCATGTATCTGGAAACCAGGAACTTACTTGTTCTTTGCAAGAACTTCAACGTTTCTCTCGTCAAACACATACCAGGTCGTCTCAACGCCCTGTCGGACAGTTTGTCTTGCAAAAAAAACCGGATTGGACACTTCACCAGGAAGTGGCCAACCAGATTTTTATCACGTTTGATTGTCCACTGGTTGACCTGGTTGCGACCAAAGACAACTACAGACTTTCTCTGTACGTGAGTCCAGTTCACGATTCATCAGTGTAGGCGTTTGTCGCGCTTTCGTCTGCTTGAGAAGAACTGGAAGCTTACATCTATATCTCACCCATTCTATTCCCCTATTCTTGGAGAAAAAGGTGAGCTCATGCCATATCTCGCTGGTCGCTCCTGGTGGCCCAGGAGATTCTAGTTCTACGATCTTCTCAGTCTCCTGTAGGACTGTTCCAGGAAACTCCTTCACAGGTCATATCTCAGAGAGACAGATTTCATTCGGATCCATACATTTTCCACTACATATCTGGTCAATATTGGACAATCCCTACAGAAGAATGTTTTTCTGTAAGAGCTTCAATCTCCCTTTCCTCTGCAACGAGAAAGTCCACAAGAACAGTCTACGATGCTTTCTGGAAGCTCTTCTCTGACTGGTGTATTTGAGGCCATTTGATCCCCTCTATCACTCTGCTAGATGCATAGTGGATTTTCCATCTATTTCTTTGATGATAAGAAACTTTTTCTCATCTCTATCAAAGGATACAGACTATGCTTTCGCATACCTTGGCTTTTCGTAATTCATCACAAGTCTGTGCTGATCTAGCTTTTTCTTTACTGTTCCGAACCATGGAACTTCAACTCCTGTTTCTGTTTTCCTTATCTCTGAATGGGAATTTGCTTGCGTTCTTTGGTCGCTTATTAAGCCTTCATATGAACCCCTGTATCAGGCTTCCTTACAGTTCCTAACCTGGAAGACCGTTTGTCCTTCTTACTATGGTTTTAGCCAAACGTAGAAGTGAAATTTATGCTCTTTCTATTGAAGACGGCTATCTTCGTTTGGATCCGAGGGCTCCGTCATAATGTTGAGACAGCCAGGATTCCTTGATTAAATCAACTCTCCTGTATGGTTTCTAACCTTTCAAGGCCCAAGTCTTTATAGAACTTGTTGACATAAAAATGCAGATAGACTCCTCTGTCCAGTCAGGGCTTTGAAGTTCTACTTCAACAGAATTAAGTCCATACGAGGTTCTCGCAAGAGACTCTTCATTTCCTATTATAACAAGAATATCAGTGAAACTGATGGATGCTCCCCGATGATGCGCTTTGTCAATCTATGTGTTAAAAACCACCTAAAAAAATCTATTATCAGCCTCGGTGACCTTGATCTTGACCACAGTGACCTCAAACCTCATCAAAAGATAGAGGTCCATGCAAGGTACTTACATGCAAAATATGAAAGCGATTGGTTAAGTATTGAAGGCGCTATGAGAAACGGTAGCAAAAGTGTGACGGAAGGAAGTGTATTACTAGCCTCGGTGACCTTGACCCCAGTGACCTCAAACCTCATCAAAAGGTAGAGGTTCATGCAAGGTACCTTCATGCCAAAAATGAAAGCGATTGGTAAAGTATTGAAGGCGCTATGAGAAACGGTAGCAAAAGTGTGACTGAAGGAAGAAAGGAATAACGGAACTAAAAACTGGCAACTATATGATCCACCGAAAATATTTTCGGAGAGCAAAAAGGGTGGCGGGAGCGATGTGTCTGCGGCTTCTGTTTCTCGTTGGGTAGCCTAAACTAAGAAAGGTCTACTCTTCTCTCTCATCTAGGAATTCATCCCTTGTTTAAGAGCAGACCGCATGAATTACGAGCTATGTCAGCTTCATGGGTGTATTTTTATCACACCCCACTCTCTAACGTGCTCCATGATGTTTCTGGAGAAATCCGACCACCTTTTATCTTCGTTCTCTTGAGTACCTATAAGACGACTTGTATTTGTTGGATACTAATGTGTTTTCACTAACGGTAGTATCTTCTACGAATAAGACATACTTACTCTTTGCTGAGAAGTCAAGTCTATACCGTACCAACAAAGATTAGCTGATAACCCTTTTATGGGTTTTGCTATCATTAGCTGATAACCCTGGATATGGGTTCTGCTGTAATGGGGTTTCGGGAGCTATACGCGAACCTTCCCACCGCAGCTGCAAATTCAGCTAATAGATAGCATGTAACGTATTTATTCTATTAAAACAAATTTAAAAAGTAAAATTCATTGTTATTAGTGAAATACTTACCTGCTATATATATTGAAAGGATATTGAATTGTGGGATTTCTCTTTGTAGGGTGTCGTACATAGGTTACATTATACTATGTGTCAACCTGTTCTGCTTTGAGAATATAGGTAGTGGTTACCGGTTTCATCCAGAAACTTTTCATGATAAATTAAACCATCTTGGAAGGTAGTAGCTAATAGATAGCATGTAAGTATTTAACTAATTAAAATAAATGTTACTTTAAAAAATTGTTTTAGAAATATCATCTTACCATGTAATTTTGTTTTTGATCAGCTTTCCAGATCCACATGTCAGACTCCATCAAGACTTTGATAGAACGCTACCCGGAGTACAAACTGGAAGACAGAGAGCCAATTGAAATCAAGGTGACCAGTCACATGTTTTTTTTTGCATTTTCTTCATTTTATTCTACCTCAATCGCTGGTTGTGAAATTATTATTCCGAAATATGGTTTTACCTCCAAAAACAAAGTTTCATGTGTTCTATGGGCTCAGTCATAATGGCTGGTTAATTGTTGTATTTATCTGTGGATATGTCTTAGCCTTCAAACAATGTTTTTATATTAACTTCTCACATGGTAAGGAGTAGTAGTCTTTAAGCACCTGTGTTGACTTGTATACACACAAATATCACATTTCTATCTTAATTACCAGCGTAATGTGTTTAAATAAAAGGTCAAAATAAAGCACATATGTAAAGCTAACATTTAATGTGTCAGATAGTGTAAAAAAGAATCAAAATAGTTTCACACTTTTCAATAACCTTTTTCCTGTTGTTTGTCAACCGATGGGTATTGTCAACGTTATCGTTATGTACACTTAAACATTTGTCTTAAAGTGTTTATCAGGCCAAGTTAATAGCTAGATCACATGGAATCTAAAACTAGGTCAGTATCTTAAATATTGTTTTTGCTCATTCTTCATAAAACATGCTCGAACATTTGTTGAATGATGATGACGATGATGATGATGATGATGTATTGTGTGAATTCTAAAATGGTTCTATTCCTTTAAAAACGTGAACACAAGTACGGCAGAAGAACAACCTGGTGAACAATCTTAAAGTCAAATATTTTCCAAATCATAATTGTTCTTCCTTATAACATTATTTGTTCTGGTCTTTGAGAAAATCGTTGCCCTGGGGGCATGGCAGTTGTCCTCGAATGGCTATCCTTATACTTTTATGAACACTAGAACTCGCGTGGTTTGTTCAAATTTCATCAAACCAGCTGAAATCATTTGGTCTTATATCTCAACCAAATTTAATTTACTTAAGAACACTCAAGAAGCTATTTTTAAGAACACTCTAGAATTAACATGTTTGCCTTATCATCATAAAATTGTTGCGAATATGGGTTTTGATATATTTGTTGATTGCGAACATTGTTCCGTTATTTTTATGCTCCCCGAAATAAAATTTCGGCGGATCATATAGTTGCCAGTTTGTCCTTCCTTACTTCCTTACTTCCTTCCGTCAAACTTTTGCTACCGTTTCTCATAGCGCCTTCAATACTCTACCAATCGATTTCATATTTGGCATGTAGGTACCTTGCATGGACCTCTACCTTTTGATGATGTTTGAGGTCACTGGGGTAAAGGTCACCGAGGCTAATAATAGACTTCCTTCTGTCAAATTTTGCTACCGTTTCTCATAGCGCCTTTAATACTTTACCAATCGCTTTCATATTTGGCATGTAGGTACCTTGCATGGACCTCTACCTTTTGATGAGGTTCGAGGTCACTGGGGTCAAGGTCACCGAGCCTAATAATAGACTTCCTTTTGTCACACTTTTGCTACCGATTCTCATAGCGCCTCTACTACTTTACCAATCGCTTTCATATTTGGCATGTAGGTACCTTGCATGGACCTCTACCTTTTAATGAGATTTGAGGTCACCGTGGTCAAGGTCAAGGTCACCGAGGCAAATAATAGACTTCCTTCTGTCACACTTTTGCTACCCTTTCTCATAGCGTCTTCAATACTTTACCAATCGATTTCATATTTGTCATGTAGGTACCTTGCATGGACCTCTACCTTTTGATGAGGTTCGAGGTCACTGGGGTCAAGGTCACCGAGCCTAATAATAGACTTCCTTTTGTCACACTTTTGCTACCGATTCTCATAGCGCCTCTACTACTTTACCAATCGCTTTCATATTTGGCATGTAGGTACCTTGCACGGACCACTACCTTTTAATGAGGTTTGAGGTCACTGGGGTCAAGGTCACCGAGGCTAATAGTAGACTTCCTTCTGTCACACTTTTGCTTCCGTTTCTCATAGCGCCATCAATACTTTACCAATCGCTTTCATATTTGGCATGTAGGTACCTTGCATGGGCCTCTACCTTTTGATGAGGTTTGAGGTCTCTGGGGTCATAGTCACCGAGGCTAATAATAGATTTTTTAGGTGTTTATTAACACATACATTGACAAAGCGCATCATCGGGGAGCATCCATCAGTTTCACTGATATTCTTGTTTTAAACATTGCCCCCATGGGCGGGGAAGTTGTCCTTGTATCATGTAACTGTAGTAGAAGGTTGTAATCTCTACTTGACCTTAAAGTGATATTATAGGCATCTAACAGTATATAGGTGTCTATCGCAACCGTTGTTTATTTTTGGTGTTTTCACTTCATATACACTTATATTTGTTAATGCAGCATCAAAATACTAAAACAATATCCCGGAAAGATAAAAATAATCCATTTGAATATCAAACGTACTTTCGTTTTGACAACTGACGACAGAAATGATTCGATGTACGATGTGAGTCTAAATGTAGATTTCATGCAGATTCGTTCATACGACACAAAGACACAATTTTGTTTTAAAGATCATTTCGGCTTAGAGGACTGGGTGAGTCACGTAAAATATTGAAAATAAAATATATATTTATAAACAATTGGTAGCAAGATGAGTTTTAGATAATTGGTAAGTAACCACATTTTAACTAATTCTTTTGACATGTTTATTCTTTTAAGCTAAATTCAACAGTGAAAAATGCCCATAATATCACTTTAACAGTTAAGTATCTTTAAATCTGCAATGAGATTCCTATGCTTGTTGTTTGCGCTTTTGTTCTTATTTAAAGACCAATTAACAATTAATTTATTATTTTACGACACTTAAGATGGAGCCCTAGTAGTTTAATCCATAACTTTAAAGCTACAAATAGATAAAAGAAAAATAACACTATATTGAACTATTTCAGGGTAAAGGATTAATGAAGACATACTTTCTCACAGAGTATGTTGATGGAACCGGCAGACCATACCCTACAGTAGATTCAGAAGATGAATACATTTAGGGAGACAGTGCGCCACGATGGAACCGGCAGACCATACCCTACATTAAATGCAGAAGATGAATACATTTATGGAGGGAGTGCTTAACAACAAACTTAGCCTGTCTGGTGGTGCAAAAAGCATGTGACTTCAAGCTAGGGCTACATTCCACCAAGAGGAGCTAATTATATCAAGTGAAGACAAAATATTTTTAAAATGTTGTAAAACTGTTCCAATTGTTTGTTTTCATGTTCTTGATGTTTTCTCTTGTATCCATAGTGTGAACACGGTCAAATAGGAAGAGGGGTAATGTTGATATATTTATGTGGTAATATAACTTACTTTTGCTGATTGTATGCTGTGTATATTTAATATTATAATTGGTTAAAAACAACTCTGTAGAGCTAGTTTAACAAATTGAAACCAATCTGAAACTGCTTTTGCCAATAATTATAAGTTCCAACATAGTCGTATGTTAAATAACTCAATTCACATCTTTCAATTTACGTCGATTATGTTCCTTTAATACATCATTGTGTGTGGCCTTTATTTGTATTCCCACTGTAAAATTGATAACATGGTCTGACTTGACTGTTCTTAGAATTATCTTGTTTAACAAACATGCAAGTTAAGTGTGTTATTGGAAGCATTGTTTTCATCCTACGTATGCTGTTACTCCTTTGACTTAATTTCAAAAGTTAATTCATATGATTGGTTTGGTTTGTTTCAACACAACATTATGTCAACATATCAGTGTTTATATGTTACTTGTTGATGTTCAAATACATTTTGCATTAAAAATAGTGTGTTGGCTTGTATTCAACTGTCTCATACATAATCTCTCCAGTCTTTCAATGTGTCCTATAAGTTAAAGAGATGCGGATTATTCTCCTCTCCAGAGCTTAATAGAGCGGCGATGCGCCGTGTCCGTTTTTTGGTCAGACAGTGTGCCCTTGTTGTGCCCTCAACGGGCGGCATATAGTTTTCGCCCTGTCGGTCGGTCAGTCTGTCTGTCGTGTCCGCTCTCTAATTCAAGTAGTTCTCATCCAATCTTCACCAAACTTGGTCAGAAGTTGTATCTAAATAATGTCTAGGCCCAGTTCGAACATGGATCATGCCTGGCAAAAAAACTAGGTCAAGGGGTCACTCAGTGCGTTTCAAACATTCAGCATGGTATCCACTCTTTAATTCAAGTAGTTTTCATCCGATCTTCACCACACTTGGTCACAAGTTTAATCTAGATGATTACTAAGCCAAGTTCGAACATGGGCCATGCCGGGCCAAAAACTAGGTCACGGGGTCACGTAGTGCGTTTTAAACATTCAGCATGGTGTCCGCTCTTAATTCTAAGTAGTTTTCATTCGATCTTCACCGAATTTGATCCGAAGTTGAAAATGCATTTTCGTTCTTCAGTTGACAAGAAGATATGTGTATTCCTGTTATTTGCATGCAAAGAATTGGCAGAAAAAAAACTAACTGCAGCAGAAGACATATGTAACAAACAACAAAATTTAAATATAGAATACCTGTTATGCAGCAAACTAATAGTTTATTAAAATATAGGCGATGTATATCTCAAAAACATTCACACAGTTATGCTTTTATATAGTGACAAAGTTACAGTTGGGGGCATCCGTGTCGTTTGGACACATTTCTTGATCTGGCCAATTAGCGCCTTGTGTCCTTATCAACTGCTTATATTGTTCTCCCTTTTATAATGCCATTACATTTTGCATCAAAAATAATGAGTTTACATCTTAATTGAAATAAGTTTGACAGTTACTAATTAATGTGTGTGTGTGTGTGTGTATTATTGCTAAATTCCATTTTTGTTTGTACTTTTCATTTGTTTAAGCGCCTAATAAACTAATAAAGAAATGAAATAAATCAGACAGTTTTATTATTTGACATATATTATTTAACAAAAGTTAAAATGCAATCTTTAATAGACTCCGCCCCCAAAATGCCGTTTATAGCCTATTTGCAACGCGGATAGGCTTTTGTAATACCGCATTTCAAAATCACAGGGAAAACGTTTTTTTTCCAAGCGTTCCCTGATTTTGGGCAGAGGAAATAGAAATTTAATATAGCATTTCGTAATTCTTACCATTTTTTATTTAGATTTTTTTTCTAACATTTTCTTCCAAGAACATTGCGTACACCATTTTTAGTGAATTTTTCTTAGACCGTTTTACGTGAAAAAATGTTCTTAGAAACTTAAACAAATTTCGTTCGTAAAACAATTCTTTTATTGGCAAAAGCGAGTTCTCTTTAGAAAATTACCATCTACATGGCAAACTTAAAAGAATTACTTTCCTTGAAAACAAAGGGAGAAAATTATAATACTGCTTCGTGCGAGGTAGGGGACTTTTATTGTTTGGCAATAGTCTTGTACTTCATAAAAAAATCTTTTTTGATACCTTTTACATTTTCATTCAGAAAACTAATCCTGTAACATTTACTTTAACAGAAACTTCCTTGTATCTTGCAAATAGACTTTCAACGCCATCGGCGCTCTCGACTCGTATCACTCTGGATCAGCAGACGATATATTTCATAAATCGATCTATCTTACGGAGGAGTCCGGATTGTGACGTAATTACTTATAATTCGTGGAGACCACACAGTAACAAACAAAGTTCATTTCTGTTTTCATCGCGATTTATTTCTGTTGAATATTTTCTAATACAACGCTTGCTAATGTTCGTGAAATACAATTTTACAGCGCGGCGGCAAATATGGCCGTCAGGTCAAGAAAACCTGACAAATCTAACCGCAGAATCTAATTCTTAATTCTGACCAAACATCTTTATTTGTCTACAGGTTAATTTGCATAGAACTCCCTTATAACTTTTATTGGTCATTAGTGTCCGTTTCTTCACGTGCTTATTGTTGATTGTTTGAATTGCTAAATGTACTGAATCAATGACACCCTGGAAACGGAGAAAACGAACTATTCAAGTATTTACACACTTATCAAATAATCCTTATGTACTCTTTTAGTTGAATAAGATTGCGTTTCCCGGTGCAATACTTTGTTTGACTGATGCAACTTTGTATGATTGATACAAACAAGGTATTATATCATTGACCATTTTCATTGACCATTTTCAATTGAACCTATCTAAATATACTAGCTTTGATCTTTCAATTTGTTGACTTAGTCTACTCTACAATGAATGCAAGGATATACCATGTTCCTACTTGCTTATAATATGTATCACTAATTATAACAGTTATTTTATTTATAAATATTGATGTAAATAACTTTTTAACATTTTCTTACATTATTAAAACATCTATTTAATTTCTGATATGCATACATGATTTTGTCACATTATTAAAACATACAGTTATGATAATTAAATTTACTTATAAATTCCTATCATATTATTTAATTATCAAATTAATTTTTTTTAACATAATATGCTGTTATGTTACAGGATATAGCCGATGTATCACGATTATCAGATACAGTCAAATCTCTGCGCGGTTGATAAAATCGAAAACAAAACTCGAGACGATTCGCAATGCGATTGGGTTTAATTTCTTAGATTGCATGCATGTTGGAGTCAGCTGTTTGGAAGGCCATATCGAACTAGTTCACATTGAGAGGGTTTGAGAGTATCCGTTGTGATTTTGAAGTTCCGGTAGCACGTGTACGTGTCGTTTCGACTCGCCCAACTGCTGTCAGCTCCGCCGAAAAACGTAAGGAAAAACAACCCGTCAATTTCGAAATTTGTGTTTTGCGCATGATCACGTCGGTCACGTGAATTTCCGAGTGGCCATCCACCCAGAGTCGAATGTAACCGTTCTGTCCCGGCTGGTCATTCAGATGAACTTCTTGCCGAATGTGGTGCAAGCGGTTGTGTTGGAAACGAAAGGTGCCTTTTCCCATTTCCATCCCCTTGTCGTCCGTGCAGTGCACATGCATGTAAGCGGGTGTATTCGTGTGATCGTATGTAGCGCCACCACGTGTCAAAGCCACCACGTGTCAAAGCCACCACGTGTCAAAGCTTGGATTCTGAGTGTGCGACACGTGGGCGTATACCTGGGAAATCGAAAGACTAACTACAATTTAGGTGTGAAAATTCAGAGCAATAAATTAAGAAGTCGACGTTAAAGCAACACGAGCTAAATTTCATATACATGTTCACAGGGCGCCGTATCAACGGTGTTTTCACACGGGCTGGACAGAATGTCAGCACACAGTTAAGAACTTTATTTTAGCAAATATCTCATGTTATTTAAATACGTTTGTATAAATCTTTAGAGCATAAAAGACAGTTTTTCTTGCAGTTTGTGCCGATATCAAGGTAGCAGAATGAATACGTCTCAAATATGTAACAAAAAACCTCTACAGTGTTTAACCAAGTACTTACAGAGTTTATAGTTCATCGCGAACTGTTCGGAAAACAGCGTATGTCTGTTTGATGAGTGTTAACTAAAAAAAATAGCTCAGAATGTAAACTAGCTCGGAATTTAATAATCCCGTGTATCTGTGGGAAAAAGGACCGATAGGGGTTTGAAAGGAGTGAGAAAAAATGAAAATTAATTCTGTTTGTAAAGGGTCTATGAGCTATAAGGCAGAGTAGGCAACTGCCTGAGGGCCCCGGGACATTTCGGGGCCCCGTGAGACCGCGACGAAAGAATGTTTCCTTACTTACTTAGCTTTATCTAATGACATGACAATGCCAATTATTTAGCATCAACATGATGTTCAAATTAAAGGCTTGACATTTCCTTACCAAGTGACTATAACTTATTATTTAAAAAAATATTGTTTTGCTGGTGATTTCGTTCCCAATATGTTTAATATGGGGCTAAGACTGTATTAGAATTTCACACAGTGCTCTTTCACTCTCAGGGCTTTGGGCGTGGGCCCCAAACACTTCACTGCCTATGGGCCTTCAGGTTGCTAATCCGGCACTGTACAGGGTTAAGATTTCTTAGACGAATTCATCCAAAGATTTCGACTCACGTGACTGTCCAATAGCGTTTGGAATCGCATACAAAATACGTCGATGTTCGCTTATAGCCACGGTAAGTATAATGGGATTTTTTCACGAAGTTATGGCCCTTTTATTATTCATATGATACTTTTTGTGCGCGACATCTCAGGCACTAATTATCCGAATTCGATTCAACCTAAAATGCTGCATCACTTTAAGGTGGACATGCGCATCCTCGTTTGGTCGTTCCAGTCCAAGTTTATCATTGGGGAGCGGCAACTGATATTTTTGTTTTGAACTATAATTTATTTGTGATCCTTAGAGTCTCGAAAATGTTTAGAACTTAAGATCTAACCCTGTTCCCATTATGTATGAATGGACCAAATGTATACATGTGTGTAAATGTCATGTTTTTGGAAAAAAATGTGTTGAAAATAAAGATCCTTATATGTTTTGGATTGTGACCATTTATTTAGTTTGTGTAAAATATTAGGTATCCTTCATTTTAATATCAATTCATTGAATTAGTTTTCCATCGTCATTAAATTTGTCATTCTTCTATTTGTTCAATATCATTTACAACCTATACTCCTGTTTTTTAAGAACATCATTTTAAAAGAAAACAACACAAATGCTAATATTTCGTCAAACGTTGAAGTGTAACATGAGAAGCACGTTTGAGTGTACACGTACATTCCGAGCATAATGATAATACAATTAAAATAAGTTAACATAAAACAAGCAAATAAGCAATGCGGTCAGTTTTTATTTATAACTTGGCATGCATTTATTACATCGAAGAAGTAGGCTCTAGCCGACGAGTTCACTGTGAGAAGGGGTGGCAGTATCTGTGAAGATTTTAAAATTCCGGAAGTACGTGTACGTGTCGTGTGGACACGCGTACGTGCTGTCACCGCCGCCGAAAAACGTCGAGAAAAATAGCCCGTCAATACCGAAGTTCGTATTAGCGCGCATGTGCACGTCGGTCACGTGAACTTCCGCACGCCTATCCACCCATAGTTTAATGTAACCGTTCTGACCCGGGTGGTCATTCAGGTGAATTTCCTGTCGTACAAGGTGCCAGTGGTTGTGTTGAAAACGCCAGGTGTTCTTGGCGATCTCGATTCCGTAACCCGGCACGCAGTAGATGTGCATGTATGCGGGCGTGCTGGCGTGGCTGTACTTGGCACACCACGTCTGAAAGTCGGGACTCTGACTGTGCGTCACGTACGCGTACACCTGAGAAATCAAGTCGGACGCAGACGTTATTGTAGGCGATCGATTTCACAAAAAATACACACATCTGTGTTACGAAAACAACAAAAATACGTATTAAATTGTATATAAATGCGATTAAAATGATGAAGCTATAAAGCGACTTTTCAACTGCATGTACATTCGTTTATCATTTATGCCATATATCTAGTTGGATACGTATTAGTTATTGATATTGAAATGTGAAGTACCTTTGGGCATATCTAATTAGTTGTGCGTTAGTACTTTTTCATAGCTTCATACACATTGATAAAGCCACCCCCCTCAGATCAATGTACGAACAATCACTCTTTGATTAGTTAAAACCGACCTCCCCGTCCCCCAAAGCGCGCCACATGAGTCGCGTAGAGAAACACGTGTCTTTAACTATACCCCCGGCGCAGTCCGAGGTACCTCCAAACAGACCGGGAAGTTTGCCGCCTTTGTTCCAGTCGAACGATGAAGGAAAATACACCTGCGAAACAATATCTCGTCTTATAAATTCACTTCAGCTTAAATGTCGATATCATGTACACACACATAAAATTAAATAATGATTAATTAATTAACATTCTCCACGAACAAAAAGGTCAATATTGTATTGACATTATATGTGACCTTTATTAATATCTTATTTCACAGTCGGAAATGTAAAAGAAATTGCTATGGTCTCAGCTCATACTCCAATTCGAACTCATGTCAAAGAAATCGATGCGGTCTTAACTCCACTCGTACTTCAACAGCATTAACAATTTATGGATCTAATTGAATTCGCCTCATATTAAAAAGTTAAATAGAAATTTATGTAACCAGTAATCATTTCGTACCCCATTGTCAATGATGTGTAAGAATCGCCTATGATCGTCCGTCCCCTCTTTTTTACTAGACCAATGCCATTTTTATATCTGCTATACACGTAGATTTCTATAACCTTAATAATTTCCGACTATTGCGTTGATATACGAATACGTTGTGACCTTCACTCAACCCATACTCGTGTAGGAATATACCGGGTAATGTGACCTTCACTCAAATAAATTATGTCATGTGTCGTCGGGGATTTATACAATACCGAATATATAGTGGTGTGCAAGCTCCTCGGTGTCTGTGCAGGAAATTACACTATCAATAAATCGTAAAACCTGTTCCTTTCATTTGCTTGTTATCTTCCTAAACTGACAGTCGGATACACAGCAACATCGCTACCAAGGTCAGCGTCTTGTAAAAATGATAAGACCTTTAGTTACCTCATATTCCAATGGCATTCAAAATGAGTTTCGACATTCACTCACATTACACTTAAAGACTGACGTCATGTCTAAATGAGATTCGACCTTCACTCACATTATAATTAAAGACTGACGTCATGTCTGAATGAGATTCGACCTTCACTCACATTACACTTAAAGACTGACGTCATGTCTGAATGAGATTCGACATTCACTCACATAATACTTAAAGACTGCCGTCATGTCTGAATGAGATTCGACCTTCACTCACAATATAGACTTGCGTCGTATCTGAATGAGATTCGACCTTCACTCACATTACACTTAAAGACTGACGTAATGTCTGAATGAGATTCGACCTTCAATTATATTATACTTAAAGACTGACGTCATGACTGAATGAGATGTGACCTTCACTAACCTCATACTCCAAGGTCAATGTGGTGTAGTTATGATGGGTAAGTGCGCTTGGTGTACCATAGAACTGGGCTCCTCTGTGCGTTCCGGGTGCGCTATAGCTGCCTGGCGTGGTATAAAAGAGCGTTGTTGTCAAAATATAATAGTATATACGGTCGAATGTAGTACTCATGATCTTCAAAAAAGAGATGTGTTTTGTTACCTCCGATAAGGAATAAAAATCATGATTTTTTGTCGTAAATCAATAAAAACAATACTACCTACATATAAGATTGCATGAGGCTTTCGAAGTCGACGACTGCATTGATATACTAGTTCTCACCTTTAGCATAGAACACCCTCAGCACCCACTGGCCCGGATGTTCGGGGTCTTCAGCGAGTGTGAGAGAGTCGTTTGCTCCGATCCCGAACATCCCACGGGTATTAGTCATGTGGAACCCGTCTTTTATGACAGACATGATGTCCTTGTTATGGTTTTCATGGCTCCAAGTCCAGAGATTGAGGCCTAAATTACAACAAAGGTACTATAAATGCATGGTTACCCGTCGGCACGTCTCGCGGATGTTGAGCTATAATTGGCCTGCGGATTGTATCGCTCCAACACAATAGCTTTGTGCACGACAGCCATTCGTAAGTCAAATAAATGAGACGCCTGTGCGAATTCTGTAAACGTCATATCTTGCTTAATGTGCTTGTTACTATAAAGAAACTCCATGTTGTTGGCCAGAGCTCTAGTCGTGTAAGAAACTCATACCGCGCATTTAGTACCAAATTCAAATTGGCCAAATAAAAATAAGCGAGTAATATGCACTTGTAAGAATGTTTCACCTACAATTAATTCGTTGCGTTGACAGAAACCCTATCCACAATACCAGACACGTATGCGTTAGCAGCGCCATGTCCCGAGTCCACTGCGCGTGACTCGAAATTCCCCGATGCGTCTTTTGATACAATCGCACTGTACTATAACTCACTATGTCTCAGTTGTCCTCTTACGGCGCGTGCCAAAAAAAATCCACGAAGCGTCTATGTAAATATCCAATCGCACCTACTACAATTCCCGTTATCTCAGAGGTCTTCAAAGGTTCATGCGTGGTAGTTCTTGTATATACAATTAATATTAGATAGGCGAAGATGGAGTTGTTTATGCATAAAAATCTCCGCGTATTTTAGTGTTTTGAAATACCAATTAGATCATAACATACATTTTGATCCAGTTAAATGGCCGAATTGCATGAGTATGCATAACGTATTAACGCCGGCATTTTCGGCGTAGCTGTTTAGCCCAGTTTGCACCTTAAATAACCTTTACATAACGCCAGCGGGCCCGATGAATACATTCGAATATTTCATTAGCTGATTCAAGAGAAATCTCCCATAATACTGCGTCGGTGTACAGTGTATAGGACGTAACACTTTTCAATGTAAGGAATTCCGTACTCCGGAATCCTCCTCAAGGTAGGTTTATGCAATAAATCGTCCGCAGAACTTGAGTGGGCCAGTACTCGTCACTTAATCGTCAAGGGAAAACATAATGGACTATCGTCAAACGATCATAACACAGTATTTATTGCACGGTAAGAGAGCAAACAATACCGAAACAGTACAGTGGCGTAGCCAGATCCAAGTTTTAGCCGAGGCAGTATTTTAGGGCATTCTAGGGGGATCCGGGGGCATGCCCCCCCCCCCGGATATTTTTTATACCTAGAACGTCTCTGGTGCGTTTTAAAGGCCATTTAAACCACATTTTATACCTAAATTATCGGAATCGTGGACGCTACATGTGACCGTTTAGTATAAATAAAGATAGCAAAAAATATGCTACAAGTTAATTGTCAATTTTAGATTATGTTACCATATACGGTGTTTGAAGTGACAATGATGTAACAACCTTTACTACAGAAAAATAATCATATAAATCATTTGAAGTCAGATAGAAAAAGAAAAAAAAAGAGACGCAGCGTATATGGATGATAGAATGTGATTTACATATTTATTATTGAAATACTAAAATAATATAGATCTACCTTATAATATGAATACAAAAAAGTTATCAAACCATTTAGCGAATCATGTTGCATATTTTATGAAACTCTTTTTCACTGTCTTAACATGTTTTAATATTCTTCAACTTTAAAATATCAATCTTTTTGAACGCTAATTCAATTCTTCTGTCTCCAGTCGAATCCCACATTTAAAGAATTTGTTTTCAACTGGAATGTGTTTATGCACAAATACATTGACATCCTACTATATAATTACATTATTTTTACTTTAGATATTAATCGTTATGAGTTTTTTTTATAAATGTTATTTAACTTATTTTTGAGTTTGCATCAAATCAGCAAACTTGCTGTTGTAGTTCAGATAGGTTCAAAGTGAAGAAATATGGACGATTTTTTTCCATTTAGAGCTTGAAAGCATCATAGGGCTCTTTAAAAAATGTTTCAATACATTAAATCAAAAGCGTTTTCAATCATAAGCACATATAAAAAGGATCATTGATGGAAAAGTTATTTGGAAAAAACAAACCGGACCTATTGGGGTTCGAATCAACGCAGTGACAATATAATAGTGGTCAATGGATCCAGAATCTGACGCGTTACCGATTGCGTCACAGGGACGTATTGATTATCATGAGGAGTACAGATATTTAACTTAGATCAGTAAAGTTTCTGGCCTTTTTTCAATGTTCTTGTTTAAAATTTTGTTTTAGCACTGTGTCATCATTTTCTTTCAGGTCTATCATCAACTAGATTGACTATTAAAAAGACTTCAACTTCTTTATATCAAAAAAAGTTTAATACGCGGGATATCATGATTTGAAAATTCTAATTTAAACAAAGATTCTTACCACCTGAAACGGTCCCGGATTTAACTCGACGCCGGCCATAAATAGGAGAATACTAATAAAGCCGAAAACGCCAACCATCCGAAGTGTGTCTAGGTTCAAAATAGATCCAGATCTGGCCGTAAAACACCCGATTCTAGGTCGGTACGTTCCGATGTCCACCATGATTGTACCATCGAAGTGTACAGTGCGACGCTTTGCTTAATATACGGATTTCCCAAATCATTTTCCTGAGACATTTTGGCATCAATTGAAGTTTTTAAATTGAAATAATTATCTGCCTCAACATGAACCAATTGCGCTAAATGATAATATTTGTTTGTGAATATCATAGTGCCTAAATTCATTAAATTGTCTCAATTTCTTATATAGATTTTATTCTTTGGCATAAATTTTCATTTTTTTCCGTGTAATCTCAACATTGCTATTCAAATTTTAGCCGAGGCAGCTGCCTCGGTGTGCCTCAGCGTGGCTACGACGCTGCAGTATAGTGGTATGATAATAGGGAAATCGTTGCATTATCTAACCACAAACGTTTGCCGTGCTCGGTCAAACTGTCTGAAATTCGTTCCTGATGGCCTGAATAGGCTGTCAAAATCTTCCAGTTTGCTTTAAATAACACAGTTTGACTTCAATTTTGTTTTGAAAAGTATTGTCAGTAAATGTTCCATAAACAGGACGCAATGAGATTCTTAGAGACCCGCGTCATGCGCAAATGGGTCTAATGCTATATGCTCTAGCCCAGCCTGCGCATCTCGCAGTCTGGTGTAGGAGATGCCTATGAGATCATGAAGCCTTGCAGGATTTTACTGGGCAGGCGCAATAGCGCAGGCTGGGTTTGAGCTACGCTAGCCGAAACTCCTTAAGACCCATTTCCGAATGACGTGACTCTGAAAGTGTGATTGGAGGCATCACTAAATACTACTGTACAAGAACAATACAAACACTTTCATTTTGTTTGCTGATCTAAACATAGAACAACAAGGTATCAAGTTGCTGATCTAAAAATAGGACAACGAGATTTACTCAGAGATGTGTATTGGTTTCTGCTGCTCTGCAGGTGGCTGATATGGGTTACTTGGACAAATTAAATGTGCATTAATGATTGGAGGTCAAACGATTTAAACTACGAACAGTTTTTAGCTCGACTTTTATATATGAAATATATATAGTGGAGCTATCCTACTCACCCCGGCATCGGCGTTCCCGTTAGCGTTAGCGTTAGTGTTAGCGTGCAAATGTTAAAGTTTGCGTATTACCCCAAATATTTCCTATGTCCTTTGACATATTGCTTTTATATTTTGCATACTTCTTTACCAACATGACCCCAATCAATAAACAAGAGCAGACAACTGTATCAAACATTTTGACAGAATTATGGCCCCTTTTATACTTAAAATATGCATATTTTTGATAAATCTATGTTAAAGTGTGCGTACTACCTCAAATATTTCCTTTGTCCTTTGACATATTGCTTTTATATTTTGCATACTTCTTTACCAACATGACACCAATCTATAAACAAGAGCAGACAACTGTATCAAGCATTTTGACAGAATGATGGCCCCTTTTATAATTAGATAATTAAACTTTTGCTTAAATTGCCATAACTTCTTTATTTATGATCACATTAGATTCATACTTTGACAAAACAACACTTACCTGACATAACACTATGCACTCCACCAAAACCATCTCCATGCCCCACCCCAGAATCCCCCCCTCCCCCCCAAAAAAAAATTAATTAATAAATAAAATGTTTTCCTTATTTTTGAAGGATCATCTATTAAATGACCACACACCCACATTATACCCCCACCCCCCCCCCCCCCTTCTCCATGATGGGTTACGTTATACTGTCAAGCACTCGAATAGTCGAGCGCGCTGTCCTCTGACAGCTCTTTTAGTGTATTTGGAACGCAAATAGGCTTTTGTAACACCGCATTTCAAAATCACTGGGGAAACGGTTGTCCTTTTCCACGCCTTCCCTGATTTTCGGCAGACGAAATAGATATTTAATATAGTATTTCGTTAATCGTAATTTTTACCATTTTTTATTTAAAAACTTTTTTCTAACATTTTCTTCCAAGAACATTACTTGCACCATTTTAGTGAATTTTTCGAAGACCGTTTTACGTGAAAAAAACGTTCTTAGAAACTAAAACAAATCTCGTTCGTAAAATAATTCTATTATTGGCAAAAGCGAGTGACTAGATATATTGGGATTTCATGAATTTTATTTGTAGAAAATTACCATCTACAATGCAAAGTTAAAAGAATTACATCCCTTGAAAACAAAGGGAGACACTTATAGTATTGCTTCCTGCGAGGTAGAGTACTTTGATTACTTGTCAATATTTTTGTCCTGCATAAAAATCTTTTTGATAGCCTTTTACATTTTCATTCAGAAAACGTATCCTTGAACATTTACTTCAGCAGAAACTTCCCTGTATCTTGCAAATAGACTGTCAACGCCATTTGCGCTCTCGTTAAGTTAAGCGCTACGGCCCTCTTAGCATCCAGAGTAAACCCTATGGGGTATAAAATAATCCACAACACCACACAAACCATACATTAAGATAGTTACGACATATTTAAGGTATGCCAACAATTAACGATACGCAGACACGTTCTTAGTCTAAGCATTCAAATTAAATCAAAGCAAACATATTTGTACAACAGTGCAAAACCGAAGATAAAAGCGCAGGTGTTCAAGCCGTCAGAAGCGGAAGTAGGGTGGAGATTTTTCGTCTGCATGTCGGTGATTGTTTTCCCGCAGACGGGAAAGTAAGCTGGCGGAACCGGAAACTGGTTGGTGTTTCCCACTTTGAAGACAAGGGCCATTCCCTGCATCATGTGTCCCTCGTTGTGGCAATGGAAGAGCCAAATACCTGAAAGAGAATTGATCAGATAATCTAAGTGAATATTTAGATTATATGGTTTCAAACGACAGCTAGTAAATAAACAGAGTGATTTATCCGTGCCATTCGTTCCATATGTCGTTTATCATGTATATTTTACAAGAAACAATAGAATTATTTGCATTTCCTCCAAACAGAACTGAAAGTGTTTGTTTTTTCAAGAAAGGTGTACTGATGCCGGTCAAATGCGATGAATAATTTCCGGTTTGCGGGTGCTAGAAAGCCATATTACCTTGCCACAAATTTTGTATCTAGACGGTATTTAGATCTTCATAATGTTTTTCACGTCAATTTGCAACCATGCAACACGTGACAATACGTTATGCATTAATATGTTTAGCATCCAGTAACACAGGTCAAGATATACTTTATTGACACCTTTTACCACAGAAATAACTTGTAATCGGACCGAAAACAAGCCCATACCATTTAGAGACTCAACTTGTGCAGCATAAGTCATTTAATGTATATTCGGTGTAGTTTTACTATTGACATCCTCTAAAATACAAAAAAAGTGTTACCTGGGTTATCTGCCTTGAAGCGTATAATCGCGTAACCACCCTTGCTGCCGACAGTCACTGTGTCCTTGTACACGGGATTCACGAGGTTTCTCGGGAATTCTCCCGCTTTATCTCGGTTGATGACGTCATCCATTGTAATCGTTTGGTAAGCGTCCGGATAAGTTGCATTGTGAACCTAAATAATTAAAAAAAAAAAATTACTATTTTCGATGTATTGAATTTAGTTAATAGTGTACAAAAGCGTTCCACTGCCTCCGTATTTATTATCAATGTGTTCCACTAACTCCAGAGATATTAACCCATTTATGCCTAGTGGACTCTCCCATCCTTCGAAATTGGTTCAATTTATTTCCAAAATTAGGGATGTCTAGTATATTTATTTTATATTTAGAATATTTCTTACAGAAATTCCTTAAAGCAAACAGCACAGACCCTGATGAGACGCCGCATCATTCGGCGTCTCATCTGGGTCTACGCTGTTTGTCAAGTCCTTTTTTCTAGACGCTAAGCATAAATGGGTTAGGTTTCTACGTCTTTTTCGAAGACATGTCGTAAATTGGAGATAATAATACTTTATAAGAAAGTTAGTTTTGAAAGTTCTAATAATGATATACATAATGAGAAACATAGTCCTAATAATGAGGTAATAAGTCTTTATAAGGAGATTTATTAGTCTATAAAATAATATACTTACGGTCGTCTTAATAATCTAGTTGCTTATAATATAAAGAAGTGAAACTCAAGATAACTTATGATAAAGATAAATTAAGTCCAAGTAATGAGTCAATAAGATCTTTTAATGATATACTTTGTCCTAAACATGAGACACTCATTCACAATAAAGAGATATTTATAGTCCCAACAATGGGATACTTAGTCCCTTTTAGTAGATCATTAGTCCCAATTAATGACGCACGTATTCCTAATAATGCGATACTTAGTCCTCAAACTAGAAAGTAAGTCCCTATCATGAGATATTTAGTCCAAATAATGAGATACTTAGTCCTAATCATGAGATACTAATGTGATGCTTAGTCCTAATCATGAGATACTTAGTCCAAATAATGTGATGCTTTAAGGGGCCTTTTCACAGATTTTGGCATATTTTGAAGTTTGTCATTAAATGCTTTATATTGATTAATGTAAACATTGGATCTTAAAAGCTCCAGTAAAAAACACAAGAATAAAATTTAAAAAAGGAAAAAAAAGTAGCCGGTACCAGGGCTCGAACCAGTGGAGTCCTTGGAGTAAGTCTGAAGTATAAACGCATTAGCCCTCTCAGCTATTACGCCAAGTATACACAGTTTAAGTAGTTTATACCTTATAAAAGCAATTTTCGTAGATTCGTAAATTTAAACGACAACAGAACTCTCCAAATTATTCAATCGTTTCGCGTTGCAACGCTTTATAATTTTTAAGTTTTCAAATCGTCAAAAGATACATCTAATGGCTATATTGGATTATGGTAAATGTTCAGTAATACTGTTTCCTCACAAATATCATAACTAAAACGAAAATTTGCGAATCTGAAACAACTTTTTTTCAATTTTGTCAATTAACCAAACCGTGAAAAGATCCCTTTAATCCTAACAATACGCTAAGTACTAAAATGAGATACTTAGTCCTTTACTTGCGATAATAAGTCCTAACATTGGATGTTTCGTCCTACAAATGAAATTCATAGTCCCAATAACACGGTGCCTATACCACGTGACTTTTTAAGATCTGTGTTGGGAGAATAAAGCGCGACACAGTTAACATTTTTAAGGATCTCTTTTTTAATATCTCACTATTTTTAATGGGATAGAGTGGGATAGCCCGCTCATTCGTGAGAGTTTTCGATAGGTATCATGATTTTTGTTAAACAAATACGTATTTTTCAGTAAAGTGCAACCGAGTGTTCGTCCCCACACTGATCCGACATTTTTCTAACCGTGCAAACGGTCCCAACACAGATCCGAAAAAGTCACGTGGTATAGGCACCGTGAATAATGAAAATACCAAGTTTAAATTAAAAAAAACTAAGTAAAAAATAATGAGAAATTCAATAATAATATAAATGAGATACTAGGCCATGATAATGAGGTGATTAGCCCTATTAATGAGATACTTAGGTCTTAATGGTAATTAATTCTTATAATAAGGTAATTAGTCCGTATAATGACGAAAATAGTCCTTATAATGAGGTAATTAGTCCTTACAATTATGTAATTAGCCCTTATAGTGAGGTAATTTGTCCTTATAATAATGTAATTAGCCCTTATAATAGGGTAATTAGTCTTTCTAATGATGTAATTAGCCCTTATAATAAGGTAATTAGTCTCTATAATGATGTAATTAGCCCTTACAATGAGGTAATTAGTCCTAACAAGGATTAATTAGTCCTTATAATGAGGTAATTAGTCCAAATAATGATGTTATTAGGCCTTAGAATTATGTAATCAGCCTACGGCTTCGGTCCATATACGGTTTGTGGCTGCCTGGCTGGTCACTATAATGCCATAGGGACCTCAGTGGAGTTTACTATTTCTTAAATATGAATAATCTACAGTATATTTGCATAAAAAAGAGATTCAACAGATTGGCATGAGTTTGTATGGCCATATTTCTTTGCAGACTTATACCGATTTTTAAAGAAAATTCACATTGTAAACATATACATAGATATGTAATGCAGCGATATTGTCCTTTCTGTATAAAGTATCCGTAATAGGCACTGTACCATTCGAGGAAAACGATTAAATAATCCAAAGTTGTACCAAAAAAATAATCCAAAAGTGAAGGAAAGTTGCTTCAATTTCGTTCCAAAATTTCATGGTATGCAAGTGAACAAATACAATGACTACTGAAATAGAACATTTCAGCATAAAGGCATGTAAAATAATATTAAGATGGGTTTGTGTTATTAGGTACCCAAGCAATTAAAAGACCCATAATTCCCAATCTGAAGTTTTCACTCCGCGACTTTTCCTTTTGTTAGTTGTTTTCGCGCTAATTCTTCCAACTAGGCGCGGAAAATTTATCAAATTAGGGAAAAAATCATTGTACTTCCAAGTATTGTCGTGTGTAATAATATTCAGCACATATTTAACGCATACCCATCCGCTGCCAAGTACCCGGAAGCTGTAACCATGGAGATGCATCTGGTGGGGATCCTCTGACTGCGAGTACATGAACAACTCGACCACCTGCAGACAACAACAACCCGCATAGAACGTGCAAGGATTCGCACATTGATAATATGGGGAAACAACGCATGTACCAATGCATCCATTCTGAAAGTTTTCGAGGGGCTTATTGCTTTAGCCATACATGCTACAGGATCTAAACGTAAAAGATACTGGTATAACCATTATCTATAAGTTTGTGTTATAACCACCAAATAACCCTTATTTATGATGTTGTGTTATAACCCCAAATTACCATTATCTATGATTTTGTGTTGTAACCCCCAAATATTTCATAGTTCATTTTATTTACATAAGTTTCCTTTTTTACTGGCATCTGTGTGCAGTTTTCATTAATGGAACAGAACTGTGTAGGTTTTAAAAATTCTGCTTCATCTTGTAAGCGTAATTTCATATTTTTCTCAACTTCAAGGGGAGATGATTCTGAACTTATTTTTACGTTACTTATTTACGATAGGGGTTGAGTACTCATTGATATGAAAACACTGTAAAAGTTTGAACAAAATTGAATGAAAACTGTAAATTGCATACAGAAGCTGCATTTCACAATACTTTGAAATTCAGTAAAAGATCATAATAGATTTAATGCTCCGATATTCATCATTTTCAATAGGGTTCGAGTAATACTGATATAAAAACACTTAACAAGTTTGGAAAGATTCAGACGAAAGTTGTGAAATCTTTTAAACAAGTGGAAATTGTTTATTTTGTCAAATTTAATAGAAAAAATCTGGACTTATTGTCCCGATGTTTCTCATTTTAAATGAGGTAAAAATGCTCATTGATATGAAGACACTGTAAGTTTGGAAAGAATCTGATGAAAAATGTTGACATGATCACCTAACCAAGCAGTTTTTCACTATTATTTTTCAATTCAAAGAGACATAATTCTGGACTTATGGTCCGATATTGCTCATATAGAGTTTGGGTTGGGTCCTCATTGATAAAAAAACCTGTGCAAGTTTGGGAACAATCGGATTAAAATTTTGGACTTCAAACAACGATTTCAAAATTACGCAAATTCTGAGGAAGATAACTATGGACGTAATGGTCGGATAGTGCTAAAGGGCCCATACCACCTGAATAGTAATACGTGTCGCGCTTCGCGCTCTATATGTGGTTCTTAAAAAAAAACTCCGAGAAGTGCTTTACTCTAGGGAAACGGGTTGCTGGGACACAGCTCCTCCTTGATAAGCGGCTGTTTCCTTTATCGCAACTCATTGTTACAATCAATAATACGTGTCGCGCTTCGCGCTCTATATGTGGTAGGGATAGTACTTAGAGCCTATGATAGACAACCATAAAAAAACATGGATAATAGATGTGCTGTTTGCATCTATTTGTTAATGTAAAAACACGTGTACTTTTTTATAAGATATTTAATTGATGTAAGAAATTTTAATTATCGTTGTCACCACGCGGCATACATTAATTTTAATAAAAATGTAGTAAAATGGATTTTAAAATGTCTACATAAAATTAAGCTTTATTATATTTATTAACCTGACTGAAAAAAAAATGTCAGCCGCCGAACTGTTCCGTTCGTGCCGGAATCCGGGATTGAAACGGGGGCCTTTAGATGATTGTTGCGTAAACAACTTCAGTCTAACGCTCTCCCAACTGAGTTATTTATGTACTGCTATTTGGTGAAGTTGTGTATAGCGATCGTTATTATATGGCTATTAATAAACTATTACATTGTACGTTTTCGTACCACTACGCCTTCCAATAAACTTACTTGCGCGATAGGTCGTCAAATATCGTACTACATTGATTCTCCACTAAATAAGCAAATTAGAAAAACCACAAAATAAATATATTTTGATTATGTTATGTTTTTATATAAAACAAGAAAGTTTCGCGTATTTGCACAGTCCCTGTGATCTTTCCCCTGTGATCAGTTGTGGATAAGTTATTAATTAAAACAATTAGCTTTGCATAATTGGCAATAAATGGTGTAATAAATGTAATAGGCACAAATGCAGTACTTATTTACACTAATTTACACAAAAAAAAAAATCACCACTATGCAAGATATTCTTAAAACAAAAATATATACATTGATCCGTAAAATAACTTCTCCTCCCATAAGCGAAACAAAAATGCATTACATACTAGTCGCCGATTTCCAGAGCGACGCCAATAATGCGAAATTTTAATACTGCATCATGCACATCCTATCCGTTCTTGTAAAATCAAAATCGTGTTTGTTGTTTCTTTAACAAAAATGTTTTGATTAAGAGCAGTTGGCTGTAATTATTGGTTAAATACATAATAACACAATGTTGTAAATATTTGTTTTTCATGTTAATCCATTTATGCCTAACGTCTGGTAAAACGGCCTTGGCAAACAGCGTAGACCCAGATGAGACGCCGCATGATGTCTCATCAGGGTCTGCGCTGTTTGCGTAAAGGAATTTCTGTAAGAAGTATTCTAAATATAGAAATAAATATACTAGACACGCCTAATTTTGGAAATAAATTGATTCAATTTAGAAGGATGGGAGAGTCCACTAAGCATAAATGGGTTAAGATTCATGAAAACGACCAATCACAAACACAGAAAATTCGTTTGATCCGATTTTCTTAAATGATGAGTGTAAGACTCGTTAAGGAGTTTTGTATATCTTTTCATACCAACCTGGCCGAGTTGTACGTCTAGTAAATGCGTGCAGTGGCAGAGATCATTGTTACAGTCGTTGGTGGTATCCAGCGTCGACGCATTACAGAAACGCTTGTCTTTGACGTCATCCCATTGCGTGGCCAATGGGATGGCAGGAATGAAATTTGTTATCTTAAGCGCGTTAAAGAAGAATGTTCCGGTCGGTAATCGGCTTGGAAGAATTGGGCCGTTCCGCGCTTAACTGAACGAGAGCACGCTAGGCAAGTTGGTACTAAAAATCTTGTGAAACCATAACTACAAAGCCCACCCTTTTCTGCATTATTATGCCCTTGTGTGCTGGCACCCTGGTGTGGTCACAGCTCACAGTTTTTCCTTATCATTTGAACTTCAATATATTTCTGCAAAGGAAACTTGCAATGAGCCATCGTTCGATCCGTAAACTGAGACAAAAGTTGGCAGAAAATGTCAAAAAAATAGTGGACTTGTACACGGAATGAATACTATGTGGCCTTGAAGTAACTCTGTGGCCTTGAATTAACGCTGTGGCATAAAACTAAGCCTTAAAGAAAACACTAGAATTGATGACCTTGGAAAGTTGACCGCTTATGGAAAAAACGACAGCACGCCACAAGATTAAAGAATGCTTAAAGGTTTGACACAAACAGAGAAAACAACAACAATTTCTTATAGAATTAATCGACAGAAGACATTTTGAAAGTGGACATGTGAACCTTGGGCATGGAAACACTAGGCATCTGCATACATTATTAATAGAACATCGAGCAAACAGAACGATACCACGCATAACTAGTTATTGCAAATGCGAGGGAAAACATCATAACGGCAGGCGCAGGTGAACAGAATGCCAATTGTATCCAACATGGCCACTCGTCATTTTTAAGCTGTTTAGAACACTACTTAATATATATTCAGTAGTAGAGTAATTAACAAAAATACGATATTACATTTTCGAATAGAACCAAATTGGCGTATGGAAATATTGTTAATGGTCGGATAACAAATAGGACTCATTGCGCGCAAGGATACATTGTTAATGGTCGGCGTTAGCAATCCCATTCTCGATGACTGGGGATACAAAGTAGGATGACTATAGTGGGAGTTGTCGTTGGTCTGGTAACGGAGATCTGGAAACGAGTAAGGGAAATATAGTAAATGCACACATGCGATACATACGTATACAATACTTCCTAACACTACTAGTATTTACCGATATCTGCAACTGTTAATATCCGGTTAAAATATAAATTAATACTTTTTAAATATTCTTTTACCGATTTTTGTTTTCGTCAACTGTCGTAAAAGTGTTGTTGTGTGTGGAAAAGGAAGATAACATCGGTAAAGAAAACATATACATTATTTTTCTTAATAATTTCTGTTTAACGTGAATTATTATTATTTAATTTACTTCTTCGGCAAAGTCCAAGCAATAAGTGTACACCAGACAATTAGAAAACGACAAGGAACGATCATCTAAAAGAATGGTTACATTTGGACCGTGCTCTGTGAAAAGGGGGTTTAATTCATGTGTTGTCCGCATAGGCTAATCAGGGACGACACTTCACGCCTAAACTTGCTAAGAAGAAACAACACAAAACACAAAAAGAAACAATATATCTTAAAAGCATAAAAGCAGAATGTTTCGTCCCGAATTAGCTTATGCGGACTGCACAGGCTAATCTGGGACGCACATGCATTGAACCCCTTTTTCACAGAGAAAGGCCCGTTTTCAGGATATTTTGATCTGCACTAGAATGTGTTGGTGAAAAAAGTAGTTTGTTGCCGCAAGATCTCCGACAAAAGTTCGGTAAATAAGTCTGCTTAACTTATGATGTCGCTAAACGTTTTTTTGAAACACAGGTTATTCCCCATGCAATAAGCCATTGAAAGGGTGTTACATGACAGAAATCGATCAGGTCTGTATTTAACATTCATTCTTTATATGTAAACGTGGTTGATACTTGAGCAAATACGATCGAATGTAGAAAAATAGCATAAGTGATCGAAACCAAAATTCATAATACGGAAAAGAGGTAAGAGACGGCAGAAAAAATAACCAACAAACTGTTTAGGGTCAGAATAAAAAAATTAAAGTCGGTCTGGTTATTGGAAACAAACTACTTTTTAAACGTTCGCTGAAACATGGACATTACGTAGGTAGTGGCGGGAGTGTACGGTCTCTGTTGTATAGTTTTCGTCCGAAGAGGTTTCGTATCGAAGATCGCTAAGGTGCAAGTTGTTTCCAGTGTGAGCCGTTAAGATATCGATCTCTGGATTCATTACCTTAAATTAAATAACGCAAAAAAAGCACTATACTAAATAACTAATATATTATATTTCATTATAACTTTATTAACATGTTACGCATACGTTCTCATTGTGTTAAGTATATAAATCGTTATTTAAATGGAATAATTTAAGAGCGAGCTATTGTCGCATGATGACAATAAAACACATTGCCACTTATAGCATGTAAACCTTATTTATAATTTGATATCTTCTTATTGAAGCTTAACTCATTTATGCCTAGCGTCTAGAAAAAAGGCCTTGGCAAACAGCGTAGACCCAGATGAGACGCCACATCATGCGGTGTCTCATCTGGGTCTACGCTGTTTGTTTAAAGGAAATTCTGTAAGAAATTTTCTAAATATAGAAATATGTATACTAGAAATCCCTAATTTTGAAAATAAATTGATCCAATTTAGAAGGATGGGAGAGTCCACTAGGCATTAATGGCTTAAGCAATCTTGTATGCTTTTTTCACAATGTAGAAACCGTAGTACAACGCGTTGAGAATAGTAAAATTGGCCAAGTATGAAATTACATGTATGTCGAAATCTATGGGATGAATTAACACAATATTTAAACGTTTAAGTTGACTTAAAAATATAATAAATCAGAAAGTGGAGAAGTCGTACCAGGCCTGTGTATGTAAACGCAAACGGATCACCGACCGGAAGTGGTATGTTTTCGTTGCAAATCTCGCAAGTTTCGTAATACAAAATGGCGGCCCCGTGACCGGAAGCGGGCTTACAGTCCCCTAGAGCCTCGATCCGGATCCAGAAGCTTCCGGAAGGGTTATCCATGGTGTGCAAAACGAAATCGTATCTCTCACCTGCAGCACAACAAACTGATTAACTAAGTTATCAGTACTATGTATTATACATGCGTATGTAATGCCACATATACTCGTCGTATAGGAAGACATTTTGCTACGTGACTTCTTTATTATACATAATATTTCTCAAACAATATCGACCTGGATGAATGATGAGAGACTCCACCGTAGCCGATTTTATCGGGACGCCGTCGGAGGCGATGACCATCATCGGGTGGCTGTCGACACTCAACCGGAAGAAGCAGCGGGTGGCTGCAGCTATCACTCGAAAACGGTACCTGATATAAGACAACAGGTATACATGAACAAGAGACTATTTTGGCGTCATATTTTATTGACATGAAACATTACGGTAATGACACTATTTTCCAATATTATTAGACCCGCGTCATGCGAAAATGTGTCTTATTCCATATCTTACCAGCTTCGAATCGCGTAGTCTTGTCAGGAGCCACGCTTTCCGGTATAAAGTCACGAAATATTTCATGGTCTCATTAGAGGCCAAAATAGCTCTTAACCCATTTATGCCTAGTGTCTAGAAGAAAGGTCTTGGCAAACCCTAATTTTGGAAATAAATTGATCCAATTTCGAAGGATGGGAGAGTCCACTAGGCATAAATGGGTTAGCAAGGCTGCGCGGATGCTGCGGACGCATATCGCATACGAACCATAATAGAGTGCATTTTATATTTAACCTATTTCATTCGAATAAACAATAAGAGTGAACATGATATTGCAAGAGAGAACATGATATTGCAAGTTTATTATTTCCTAAATATAACTCTGTAAGGTTATGATGCAAGCGCACGTACATCTTAACCCATTTAGTGGACTTTCCCATCCTTCTAAATTGGACCAATTTATTTCCAAAATTAGGGATGTCTAGTATATTTCTTTCTATATTTAGAATATTTATTACAGAAACTCCTATAAGCAAACAGCGTAGACCGAGATGAGACGCCGCATGATGCCAATACATTTTTTTCTAGACGCTAGGCATAAATGGGTTAAACTAAGCAAGATTTTAATAAACATAACTAATCTTCAGAACATTTTTATTTTATTCGTCATTATTATATACATTTATGCATGTATTAGTGAGCTTTATTTTGTATTACTTTTGTTTATTTTTTATGAGATGTGTTTGAAAACTACAGGCATTTAATTTGTAATGATCTATTTTAATGATGAGGTATTTACGAATTATACAGTGTCAAAAACTGCTGTCTATAAAACAAAACATTGTATACATTGTTTCTTATCGACATTTCATGAACCAAATAAAAGAAGGCATTGACATGCATTAAAGCACTACGATTTGATGAATATTTTGGTGTAAATCGCCTCTGTACACTATGTTCATACCAAGCGAACAGTTATACATCTACTACCCTCTATGTACGTCATGTATTACGTTTATTCTAAGTGCGCATATGTTAAGTTAACGTTAACGCTTCTTCCTCAAAGAATGTTACAGGGGCGGTCAACCAGATTGATATATATCACAAAAAAAGAAAAGTTCTAAAATACCGTATTTTTACAATTATTAGTTTATATTGATTAAAATATCACGACTGGTATATTGGATTACTTGCAAAATGTTGTAAAGTTTTCATATTATCAGTATATTCGGAAAAAAATTTGACCGAGTATGTCGATCAGTTAATTTATAAAATACAACGCTCATTGCATGAGCACGCATGGCCGAGTGGTCTAAATGGGAGATTTTTACTCCAGGACTCCACGGGTCAGTGGTTCGAGCCCTGTTGAGGGTTACTTTTTTCATGTTTTCATTTTATTCTGGATTTTGTACTAACATTTTTAGATCCAATGTTTAAATTTATCAATATTAAGCATTTAATGACGGTATTTTAGAACTTTTCTTTCATCGTCAATCTGGTTGACTGCCCCTTTAAAACAAAACACCATATAAACGTCACTAATTACGTTTGTTCTTCGTGTGCAGTTTTGAAGTTAACCACATACTATCCAAGTTATAACGTTTGTACACTGCGAATGAATTTGGGCAAGAAAATATATCAATACCTCCATCAATGTATCTACAACTCAAGGATAGAACACCGCGAATTTCGAACTTGCCTGGTATCGGGGTAGACCGTAAACCGCTGGAAAGGCGTATAGGTGGCGTTGTAAGTCGAGTTTACCGGAGGGGACACCAGGTGTTTCCGACCACGTCCGTTCACGAGAACTGTTGAAGCAATAATATGAATTGTGCATAATCCTAAACGGTAAATAAAACTTACGCAATATAAACAAGAGAACAAACGTAAATAAAATAAGACTATACACATACAACCCTTGTATAAATAACTTGAGAATACCATTTATGTTAATACACATATATCGTATAGCGGCAAACAATGTTATATTTAATTTGAAAACACGCACACGATACCGCTAGCTTATTTTGGAGCAATAGTTAAGTATTTTTTATTTCTTATATTATTATATTACAGTAATTTGGACACATTATAACGTTAGGGTGTTATTTGAAGAAACATGTTTTGATGTGACAATTGCATCACATAAGCTAAATATAACCGATCAAATGATCATATCATTTGTGTCGTGCAAATATGTTTTATCTTATTATCTGACAACTCATTAGATGAGTATTCGATAGCACATTTAGATCAGCAAAAAATCATCTAACACATTTCTGTAGTGGACAAATAGTGTCTTAGTTTCCGAACATTTGTCCCTCAAGTGGCATGCCTTGTTTAGAATACTAAAAGATATCCAATTTTTAATGTAAGATAAGCCTTGCAAAACGGAAAGTAGGTCGAATATTGCAAGACCCGTGTTTTGATTATGGGGTCTTTGCATGACTCAAACAAGACTTACCATGGCATTACTCTAACTATGAATACTATTGATATACGCGTTGTTTGGTTATTGAACATTTGCATGAGGCAAGCGAGTCTGAGTATCGGAAAGACGCTTTGATTGGTAATGGACGCAAACTACCCTTTGATTGGTTATGGACGCAAACTGCCCTTTGATTGGAAATGGACTCAAACTAGACGAAATATTGCAAAACCCGTCGTTTGATTGTAGAACCTCGCATACCACAAACAAGAGTTGCTCGCATCCTGTTCAATTTTCAAGTCGTTTGCTGTTTATCAGTATAAAAGAGTTCATAATATAGCCTATACAACTTGAATCTAAGAAGGAAGATATTTAATTAAAAATGATTTTCGAAGGGTCTTCAACTGAGTCACAAAATCGTCTCTAAGCGGTTAAGGTTTTTGCAAAATGTTGAGACTGTAGGCGCCACCCACCATTTATTGGCATGGGGACAATCCACTGATCCTGCATCTCTTCCATGTAGCGATACATCTGTGGCGGGTCAGGCCAGTCGTTTATCACCATCACGTGGCGGTCCTCTGTGTACAGGGCGGAGTGCGGATCCGTCTCCGGTGGCTCCCGAACGATGAAGGCGCCGTGGAGGCCGTCGCCCAGCTGCAACCCCGTGTGGGAGTGCCACCAGTGCGTGCCCGCGTTGTCCGCCTTGAACTCGTACATGTAATCAAAAGCTTTGTATTACGTATCTTATTAGACGTAACAAAAAGTTATGTATTTCTACTAACCCAACCGTTTCTAATTGTTCGTGTCGACTATAACCGTTGAAAAAGTTTTCATTCAAGTTAACTCAAAGGTATATTTGTGGCGGAATTCGTTAGGTCAACTACAGAACAACTTCATAGACAAACATAGTTGTAGGTTCAACTATACAAAGTTATCGAATGCTTAGCTTGCAGCTAGGTCAAGACGAGTATTAAACTTTTGAATACTGGTTAATAACACAACAAGACATCCTAGAAAAGCTCAACTGTTTATCATTGCTTCCAATACTTTTGACATGAAGTTCATAGGCAGCAATTAACGTACTAGTAAATATTATCCCTTTACCATATATAGGTATTTTGAAGCATTTGTAGTCCCTTAGAAAGTTACATTTAATTTAAGATCTTTTTTTACTAGATTCAAGTTTTAAAGGCTTCATTTCCAATCCTTATATACTGATGAGCAGCACACAGCATAAAACCTGAACAGACTGCGAGTTACTCCTTGTCTGCTCTGGTTTTATGATGTTTTTTTTGTTTTTTTTTTTGTTTTTTTCTTTTAAATATATATATTTCTTCTATTTATTCATCAATACACAATACACTTACACGCATGGAGTTATAACAGAAAAAAAATACAAAGAAAAAACAATACTACAAACATCTGTCGAGAGTCTTACATGAGACTGTAGCAAAAAATAATTTAATACAATTCGACAAAATATATCGAAGCATAAAGATGCATATTCAGACTACAATTTTAAATGAATTATCTTAAAAAACTATTCCAAATTGTTCTAAAAGTTTCTATTTGATTTTTATTGAAAGCAATTATCTCCTCAATTTTGAGCCTATTCTGAAGAAATGTTATAAAATGATTAATATTGGGTATATTGTTCTGGCACTTACTTCTAAAAATATAAAATTTTGCCAACAATGTGATAAAATTAACAATCTGTGACATGTTCGAATGACCTGTTGAAACGTTACAGAAGCTTATATGTTCATAATCAAAATATGAAATAAACGGCAAGTTCGCTGTTTGTTCGATATACACTTTAACACCGTTCCAAAAATGTTGAATTACAGGACATTCCCAAAACATATGCACATTCGAATCTACTGGCATACTACAAAAATCACAAATATTGGATTGTGTTAAACCACTTAACAATAGATAGCTATTGTTTGGAATAATTTGCATAATATATTTATACTGGAATGATCTTAGCTTGGTATCATGTGTCAGTCTAAATGGTTGAATAAACAATTTATTCGTTTGCATTTCTTTGTAAAAATATAGTTCCCATTTAGCAATTGCCCTAATTGGATTGATCTGCTTTGACAGTACGAGTTTTTGATATACTAATTTACAGATTTTAGTTGACTCTGAAATTGATGAGAGAAAATATTCTTGCGGTTGATTACTAATGTTTTCAGATTTCAGCTTTTCTTTCCATTCTAGTGGCACACTTTTTATAAGACTAAAGTATTTTAGAAAATCTCTGGTACTTAACCCGTACAAGTTTTGTAATTGCTCAAAACTATAAAATTGCCTTGTTCCATAGTCGTATATTTGTTCTATATGGTTGATTCCTTTAATATGCCATTCTTTATAGAAAAATAAACCGTTTGAATTTTTTATAAATGAATTATTCCAAATAATTTCTTTTCCGATTTGTGCGATTTTATTTTGTGCGTTAACCTTATTCCAGACCTTTAATATGTCCTTTAAAAATACTGAACGAATGTTTAGTGTGTTTATATCGTCAGGTTTGATGCGATTCTTTAAAATAAAGTAATTACCATAATTTTCTAGAAAAATACTGTATAATTTGGTTATTTTTGATTCAGGTTGATGTATAAATCGTTTAATCCAAGTAGATTTGAGACCATCCACAAAGCTATCTATATCAATCATTTTCAAACCGCCATTTTCATATTCCTGTATAATTTGATCACGTTTTATCCTGTCGGGTTTATCATTCCACAAAAATGTGAACATATTTGTTTTTAAGGTTTTCATTTTATTTTCGTCTGGTCTTTCTAAAACTGTAAATGGATATATTAGTTTTGGTAATGCAAAAGTTTTGATTACTGTGATTTTTCCTATCAGTGAAAGATCAGTTTTATGATGTTTGCACATAACCATTTTCACTTTGATTCTGAGTGGGAAACGGTTATATAAGAGTGACCTGTTTTGTTTATCGGACGGCCTATGGTAACATATTAAACTTTTCCAGCCAATGGCTATTTCCTTCAATATGGGCTTCTAGAGTAAATTGGCACAAATAATAGGCATATCAAGACTAGGTGTTGCCTACAACAAATCTTACGCATTCAAAGGTCAATGCCGTAGGGGACTGATAAACCTTATATAGACTCCTTATGTGGATATCCTAAACTGAAGGCTTGTTTCCGGTCATCAACTTTGTTGATCATGTTTGGTCCTCGAATAAACCACCATGTTCAAAATGTCGCTCGCTTCTTGGTCAAGGTCGCAGTGGATATTTGACATTCGTGCTGATTCCATATTTGGATATTGCTCCATAACTTGATTGTGCATGATGTGGTTTCAAAATAAATTGACCAAAAAATATTATTTTAATGCAATTTTTACGAATCCAACACACATCTAGAAAAGATCGAACTTCCCATGTAGAAACTCAAATGAAATGCGGTACCGGAAGTCATGTCCGGGCGCTACATCACACTGGGTGAGACGGGAGGCACCGTCCATGATGTTGGAGTTACGTTGGCGCAGTCCGTGCCAGTGGAGCGACGTTGCGCTGCCGTCCTCCATCCGATTGCGCACCCATACCCGCACCGTGTCGCCCACGCATACCTGACCGGAAAGTACACACGTGGGGAACATGTGAAATTGCAGTTTGTTATTTATAAGGTAAAAGGGTAGTGGATGATAACATGTAATCGTGAAGATAAACTGAGCTTAGATCTTTTGGGGGCAAATGTTAAAGCCTCTATAACGTTCAAAATCAAAGAAAATTTCGTAAAGTATTTCGCAAAATAAAGTTAAACAATCAAAAATCAGTGTTCCTCATGGCAATTACCGAAATTTGAACGCCAGATGTGGTCTGTCAAATAGATGTTTGTAGATACAAAATGCTCGTTTTATTATTGTTTTGCATATTTAATTCCATTTTAATTTCGCGCAACGATATCTATTCATACGACACATGAACACTAACATGGTACCATCTTAGTGTTCGTGTGTCGTATGAACTGTCAAACTGGAATTAATGGTGTCACAAATAAATAAAAACGAGCATTTTGTATCTACAAAAATCTATGTAATCATACCACATCTAGCGTTGAAATTATGGTTATTGCTATAATGAACACTGATTGTTTAGGTGTTCACTTTATTTAACGAAACACTTTACGAAATTTTCGTTGATTTTGAGCGTTATAAAGGATTTACGGCCTAAAGTCGTCATAATACGAGTTGACAAACATATGTAATTGCTTGTTTGAAATTTATTTATTATAATGGATGACTGGCTGGCTTTCTTATGTGCTCATATTTGATAAGATTCAACAAATATTTATAAAACAAAAACGTAAGCCAATAATAATATTATAAGATTTAACTATCCACATATACACGTGTATTTATTGTTTTACCGAAATGTCAACACGTTCTGAAAACCCTTTCTTGTTAAAGTAAAAGAACCTCTATATTACATATTTACCTCTATTGCAGGCCCGGGGATCTCTCGGTTCACGGCAAGGACGTTCTTTTTGAGGCCATTGGTTGAGATGCAGTGCGGCCGGAAACAGTCAGCCTCCTCAAATGGACACGAGTGGCACGCCTGTTTGAGATATTTGTATATAGCTTGTACATAAAATATATTAGCATCGGTCTGAAAAAAGGGGTTTCGTGCATGTGCATAAAGGGTCACACAGATCAGCCTGTGCAGTCCGCGCTAATCAGAGACAACACTTCTTGCTTAAATAAATTTTTAACTGAAGTTTCTTATAAACGAAAATCTAATATGGCGGAAAGAGTCGTCCTTGATTAGCTAGAGTAGACTCCACAGGCTAATCTGGGATGACACTTAACGCACATGCATTTATAAATTTATAGACGAACATGGGATTTCCAATGTCACTTTGAGACGTGTGCTTTTCTTAGACACGTATAGTGCATGCTGTACTTTGTGTGTGCCAATAAATGTTAAACCAACTGCGATGATGCTCTTTGTAAATATGTGTTGGTGTTTTAAAGGCTAGTATATACCGGATAAAGCAAATGCTCACCATTATGTTGGAAAAAAGTAAACACGAAAAGGACCAAGCAAATAAAACACTATATTCTTTTTGTTTATCTCAGAGTTCTCAGAGTTCGAATGCTTTTTTATTTAAATTACGAACTGTTTATACTTAGAAATACCTTAAATGCAGATACAAAAAATCCCTGTTTGCCCTTTAAGATTGCACATTCTTTTTAACATGCACTTTTGCAGTGAAGTTCCTTTTGTTCCTTAAAAACAGTTGAATGCAATTACTTATAGAATGCCAAAGTTGCCTTTTGTTCAGAGTAACATACATGTTTGAACTAAGTTAGATTATGTTGGTTTGAGTCGACATAATGTTAAGTTAACATTATGTTTGGTTAGGTTAACATTATGCTGGGTTAAGTAAACATTATGTTGGGTAAAGTTGGCCCAGCATAATTAAAACTAAACTCAACATTATGACCACTGACCTTACGTTATGCAAACGCGACCCAACATAATGTCAAGTCAACCCAGCATGATATCAACCTTAACCCAAACAATGTCAACGTAACCCTTTTTGGAATTGAATATTGTACGCATTTATTAACCGTTGAACGAGCCATTACATACCAGAATAATAATAGTTACAAATTATCCCACACACATGTATATGTACGTTCACGACTCTCCGTTATTATCCGTGACAGATTTAATGACACGTGCCCTTATCTAATTTTACATACAATTAAGAGGATGTATTCAGGTTACCAGAAAAAAATGTCAATACTATCAGCATCTTGGCCTATGTCTGATTTTGCATTTACTTTTTGAGCAATTAAACATTGAAATCACGCAACGAAAGTTACACCGTTTGACAATCAACAACGACACATGACAATCAACATCGGGGCTCGATAATAACCAGAGAGTCGTTGATAATTGTCGAAGGTCGTTGGTCATTTTCGTGTGTTGCTTGTAATTGTCGATTGTCGTCGGTAGTATTCGTTTCTCTTTGGTCATTGTTGATTGTCGTTAATCACTTTCGTGTGTGTCGCTTGTTATTGTCGATAGTATTTGGTGATATTTGTGTCTCGTTGATCATTGTTGAGTGTCATTAATCATTGTGTGTTTCGCTTGTTTTTGTCAGTTTTCTTTTGTGATATTCGTATATCGTTGGTCATTTTTAAATGCCATTTGTCGTTCGTTTTCGTGCGTAATTTGTTATTGTCGAGTGTTGTGGATATTCGCACAGGTGTTGGGCGCATGGTCAATTCACTCAAACACCATCAACATGCAATAAAACAACATTTTCCATTACTTTGACCAAGAAACAAAATTCTGATAATATTATATTAGAAATAAATATTTTTTGGTCTAAATGATGAAAAAATGTTGCTTTATGACATATTGATAGTGTGCGGGTTTTCGTGGCTTGTTAGTTCTTATTAAGTGTCGTTGGTCATTTTCGTGTGTCGCTTGATACTGTGGATTGCAGTTGGTGAGGGTCGAGTGTCGTTGGTAATTGCTGAGCACCATTTATGTTTGTGGTCTTTATATCTACATGAATCTTCTCGTAATTAAATTCATGCAAGATTTTTAATCCGACATATCATGCACTTTTCATCTTTCTTGTTTGTATGTTATATTTATTGTTACACGCTAGTTTAACGATATTTTGCATTAATTCCCATTTTAAATGTGAGACTGTCTTGGTTTTATTTTACTTATGGTAACATGCTTGACCTTTGATATTTAGCCTTACATAAAGGAAAATCTATAACCATCTATGGAGGAAGTCTGGTAGACCTACCCTTGAAAGCGTGAAGTAGTTCTCCACTGTAAAGTTATACTCGCATACCATTGGCCTCCCCACTTCACACTTGCGCTTGCATTCATGGCCAACGGATGCTGAAAGAAGGAACACGATAATACGTTGTCATCAACATTATACAGGTTAAAGCCTCGTATGCTTACTGAAAATGGTCAATTAAATGGAATAAATAATATTGTCATTAGTTTTATGGACATACTTTCCATAAAAATAAAAACGTTTGTTTTATATGTAATTAGATCACTGAAGTAATCATGATAGATTTTGAACTCGAGCCATGAAAGGAGATGCATGCAATTATTTATTTAAAAGGTATGTGAGTTTTTTTTAAATATGGGAACCACAGCAACTAAAACGTTGAAACGATCTTTTGTTTGTCACGAGTTTATGAGTATGTACACAGCGGTCTGAACCTAGACTCTCTACAAGCCGAGTTCGAACCATAAAGCTCTCTCTCTATAAATATATATAAAACAAAGTCTATATAAGCCTTGTATTATTTAAACAAAAACGCTGTATTTATTTTATGCCGAAGCTTTCGACCTCACATCTTGAAATAACAAATGGTCTGCTGGAGTGAGACGGAAACTCGCTTCATGTCACGATATTTTGTAACATCTCTTTTGGATCATATTACTTCTCTTTTGGATCATATTACTGTTGCTTCAGTGAAATCGAAAATTAATATTTTCCGTCAATTTTAATAGCCTTTAAACATAAAGGGATACCCGTGGGTATAAACTGTTTTTTTTAATCATGCACAGACGAAATACTATCTTGACTAAAATTGTTAAAGGTACCGTCAACCAAGACGACGAAGAAAAGAAACGTTGTAAAATGCCGTATTTTTTACAATCATTAGTTTATATTGATTAAAATATCACGACTGGTATATATTACATTACTTGTAAAAAGTTCATATTTTCAGTATACTCGGTAATAACATTTCGCGATGTGAAATCGAAAGTACATCGCGAAAATAGGTGACATAACGATATACACACTATAAATAACGCAAGAAGATTGATAATTTTAGATATAACATATATACAATTCATTACGCATGCACACTTTGCATACCTGTATTTACCACGTGATGATGATGATCAATCTACTGGCGTTAACTGGTAGTTAACCTGGTCCCAGTAAAATTTATTACCGAATATACTGAAAATATGAAAACTTAACAACTTTTTTTCATAATAAAATATACCAGTCGTGATATTTCATACTTTTTTTCGGGGGAGTATTATCCTAATTTTACCGATTTTGCTACACATAACGTGTGTTTTCATTTAAATTTAAATCTACGTATGCATTGACATACCGAAATAAATTGGTAAATGTAGCGTAGTGCTTTACTTTAACTTTATAAGTATGATAACACAACTCAGTCAATTCATAACACTAATTTTATTTGATACAAAGTTCTATTTATTTACAATCTCAAGTTATTAATAATTTCAAAAGACGGGTTTTATCGTGCAGTTCCATCATGACTTTCATATCTGAATGCCAATCTAAACAATACCACGTCATTGGTGTATTTATCTTACGACTGAATATATGTCCATGCACCCGATGCCAGATTGTATCTGTGTCTGTTCAATATTGGTTATAGAGAGAATTTGCCAACTGAGTTTCTTATTGTTTACTTTCAATGTTTACATAATTTAGTCTATTGATATATAATACATGTATAACATTTATTTAGTCTTTATTATTATATTTACTTTGATAACTTTATATTCAATCTTGCTATGCGACAGTAAAGCCATGTCAAGAATTACTATTAATATCGCCGATATGCCCCTTTAAATGAATGATATACATCTTGTTTTCAATTGGATGCTCTATTAACCTAATTTAACGGATCTTGCTACACATAATATGTGATTTAATTTACATTGTAATCTACTGTTTCATTGGCATACAGCAATACATGTCCTAGTATGTGTTTTGACCTACGTTTTTTTAATTGTTCTTCATCCATTAAAAATGCAGTTGTGAACAAACGACCCTGGTGGCCTATGTTTTTCTATTTATATTTTTATTAAGTTATAACTTATTAAACAATTGACTAAATTTGAACAAAATCTAGATACAGGAAGGCATGTCAAAATAAAAATGACTTTTATGCATTTTGTTAATTTTCAGATGTGAAAACTTGTTGTTTTTGTTTAAAAATTGATAACAAACAAGAAATCGCATGTTTAAAAAACAAATGTGCAGTCAAATTAAATCAGTATAATATGTTTGTGAGAAATAGATCAACTGCTAGATAAAGCAATATTTTAATTAAAACTGCAACATACGCAGCATGTGCAGATCTGAAAATATCATTATAAAAACCATACATATATTTTGGCAAGCAAGTCACTATTTTGGGACGATGAAAATATTCAGTATGATGTTGTATATCAACTAGTTATTCAATGTGACCGATACAAATGCTTTTTAAAGTAGTGATGACATAAACATCATCATCACCATCATCATCAACAGCAACAGAAGCAGCAGCAGCAGCCATACAAATGGCATAAGTGCATACTGTTTTTATTGTTTTATCCAGACTAAAGTTTATTGCAACTGTAAACGAACATAAATTCAGGAAAACTCTGCAATTGTTCTTTTAAAATAGGCTAAATAAATGTCAAACAATGTATATGTTGTCTTGAATTAAATACGTTATCATGAAAATATGTCTGTATGTTGTACAACATTTTTTTATAAGCAATTTTGTGTGAGATGACGCCAACATAATTAATTAATCTGATGACAGGATCGGCCCACAAAAAGTGCGTGTCATATATATTGCTGTTGGTAATTAATTGTTATCTATCATTTAATGTGAACGAAATAGCAATTAAAAGCATCTGTCGCAAATTTCCCACGATAGTTAATTGAGATTGATCGTTGCCTTTTATTTTTATTTTTTATTTAATGTGATTTATTATCGCGCTCCAAATGAAATGTACTTTTTATATTTGCTCTTTCGTGCGTAGTGACCAGTTAATATATTTTAGCTATTAACTATACACAATCCACTATCGTTCTGTTTGAAAAGACTCGCCCTGAGAAAACGGGACTTAATGCATGTGCGCAATGTGTAGTCTTTGATCAGATTTCCCTGTGTAGTCAACACAAGCTAATCAGGGACGACACTTCCCACATTTATTGGATAATCGCTAAAAAGGGACTTCCTATAAATGAAAATACCATAAGAGCTTGAAGTGTCGTCCCTGATTAGCCTGTGCTGTCTGAACAGGCTCACCTAAGGTGACGCCTTACGGACATGTATTAAGCCCCGTTTTCCAAGAGCGAGGCTTATATAAATAAATAACCTGTTGGTTCTTCTTACCGCGGCTTATATAAATAAATAACCAGTTGGTTCTTCTTACCGCGGCTCATATAAATAAATTGTCAGTTGGTTCTTCTTACCGCGGCTTATATAAATAAATAACCAGTTGTTTCTTCTTACCGCGGCTAATATAAATAAATAACCAGTTGGTTCCTCTTACCGAGGCTCATATTAATAAATTGTCAGTTGGTTCTTCTTAATAAATTACCAGTTGGTTCTTCTTACTGCGGCTCATATTAATAAATTGTCAGTTGGTTCTTCTTACTGCGGCTCATATTAATAAATTGTCAGTTGGTTCTTCTTAATAAATTACCAGTTGGTTCTTCTTACCGCGGCTCATATTAATAAATTGTCAGTTGGTTCTTCTTACTGCGGCTCATATTAATAAATTGTCAGTTGGTTCTTCTTACCGCGGCTCATATAAATAAATTACCAGTTGGTTCTTCGTACACGTCAAATCAGCTGGTACTAGATGACCCGTAATAGCAATCATTATCGTTTGCATTTCAAAATAAAATTATACCGTTATGCCGTTTTAAACTGTTACGAGTATTCAACTATAATTGCAATCATTATATTTATGTAATAAATACAATATATTTAGTTAATAAATACAAAAAAGCATGTGTCTGCTAATGATGTTTTTTCAATGATGTTTATAAAAACTCAACCTGTGAAATGTGATATAAGATGAAGTATTCAAAATGCAGTGTGTGCTTAAGTTTTTAAAATAAATCCGCTAAAGTGGATATTCAATCGACTAAATTATTGCCATACAGTAGTTAGCTGAAAAAACAGTGTTAAACACAATATTGAGTTCACGTTCACACGCTCGCAGTAGACAAATAGCCATAACAATTTTTGCACAACAATAATCATATCAGTTTATTCGAAACTTACATTCTAAGATAAATCCAGTTAGAAAAGCGACAAGCAACGCAATATGACACCACACACAATTCGAATACATTTCCGTCAGCCGTATAGTCAGTGTCAAAATGTAAATGTTATAAAAAGTACAAACATAATCAATCTATGACTTTCGAAGTACGGAACGCCAGACCTGCCTTATGTTATTTTCTGTTATGCCGTTATTTTACCATTAAATGTTAAATTAAACTTAAAGGGGCCTTTTCACGTTTTGGTAAATTGACAAAATTATCAAAAGTTGTTTCAGATTCGCAATTTTTCGTTTTAGTTATGATATTTGTGAGGAAATAGTAATAATGAACATTTACAATGCTCTAAAATATCCATTATATGCATCTTTTGACGATTTGAAAACCTGAAAATTATAAAGCGTTGCAATGCGAAACGATTGAATAATTTTGAAAGTTCTGTTGTTGTCGTTATATTTTGTGAAACTGCGAGGATTGCTTATATAAAGTTAAAAATACATTCTTCATAGCATGGGCACGGATGGTCGAGTGGTCAAAGTGGAAGACTTTTACTCCAGGACCACAGGGCTCGGTGGTTCGAGCCCAGTTGAGGGTTACTTTTTTTCTTTAAAAAAATTATATTCTTTCTTTTACTGGAGATTTTTAGGTCCAATATTTAAGTTTATCAATATAAATCATTTATTGAGAAACTTCAATACATGCCAAAATCTGTGAAAAGGCCCTTTTAATATATGAGTGTCTGTATATGGGTTATCTGGTCTGGTCTCGATGTGACTAGGAATTTTTCAGATGTTATTATGTTATGTAAATATGGTGTTTGTCCATGTAGTGAATTATCGTGTATGGTATGTGACTTGATAAGCCAAAGTGAGTGATTGTTCTGTTTAAATATCCTTTTATCTTGTCATGAAAATAATTATTGTTGCTCGGCAATGTTTTACTATGTCAAAAAGGCGTTTTATTATGGCAAAATGAAGATTTACCATGTGCTTTGATCAAGGTAAACTTGTCAAAAATGCCAGTAATAATTTATAAAATTACCATATGTGAAAATAGTTTTTATCATGTGCTACGATAAGATGAACATGTTAAAAGAATGTTATTGTTAACGGGGCCAGGATGTTTTGAGTAATGCACCAATCAAACACTAGATTTTTTCTTTAATATTTAATTTCCGATATCATAGCGTTGTCATGCACTTGGGACGTTGTTATGCTACCATGGTGATTCTTTCTTAAAACGCAACGAATACGTTACAATATTACACCAAATAGTATCAAGTATAATGACAATAAATAAAATTGTACATGTATACTTATTGTATACCTACAATACAGCACTTACACTTGAAATAATAATACAAATAATAATACAAATAATAATAACAACAATAATAATAATAATAACGATAATAATAATAATAATAATAATAATAATAATTATTATTATTAAATAATAATAAAATAATAACAACAACAGTTGTATAAAAACAATCATTTCGGCGCCATTTTCTTAGGAGCCTTTAGGAGCGGTGAGGTGCTGAGGTGCTGAGGTGCTCTGAGGTGCTGAGGTGCTCTGAGGTGCGGATTAAGTCGATAGTGTTGCGGCCATTTTGTTAGGAGCGGGTCAAGTTGAGGTCAAGTCGATAGTCCAGGTGTAAGGGTGTGAGTTATTGGTTTTCACCTAGTGCCTGTTAAGCATATATTCGCTTAGGGATATGGTAATAAATTGGTGTTTATTGTTGGCGGTGTAATGAGCGTGTAATTCACCTGCAAGATATGCGTGACTTATTAAAAGCTATTTCATATCGAAGCGCTATCGATTTGGCGCTTTTTTTTACGAACCCGATATAATTTTGAATGTATTTGAAAATCGAGCGATATGGAACCACAGGCGCGCAGAACGTTTTACATGATTTAGCGCTTTTATTTTACGAACTCGATATATGTTTGAATGTATTTAATCAAAACGATGCACTTTACCATATTCTACAGCATTTGTCACACAAAAACATTTCGTATTGCAACTCGATTAAAACAAGGATATATGTACATATGGATCCGGGTGTACCCCTTTTTCTTCTTAACGGGGTGTATACTACAAAGAAGTTTAATAATTTATAGTGCCTCGTTTTTAAATAAATAAGTATCACATAGCTTCGGAATTGCTATTCTTTTCGTCACAGTTCAATAAACATGCGTGTTTACTAATTCACGATATTTTCGTGAGTTTTGGCGGGTATAGCGTCATTCGAGGTCCGCTTACAGGAGACGACGCACGTTGTAGTTTTTATATATTTGTAACAGTAAATATTATACCCATTTTTAGTTTTAAAATATTAGTATTATTTAAGCGGAGAGGCTGCGTCATGACGTTATCAAGAAGGTTTTCTCCAACAACAGCGACTTCCGGTCGTCCTCGGGACCGTGCTTCGCTTGCCGCATCACAGGACACGTGGTAAGAGACTGCCCATACGTCAAATGAGGCTTCGTCCCACAACAGCCCACTTCTAGCCGGTCCAGTTACACAAGAACTACAGCGCAGACCGCCACTTCAGACGTCAGAGAAAGCACAAAGTTATAGAGATGAGTATAATGATTTTGTATTTTTGAATATTCATGACCGGGCAAAAATACAAAACCTTGTTTTAATCGAGTTGCAATAGGAAAAGTTTTTGTGTGACAAATGCTGTAGAATATGGTAAAGTGCATCGTTTTAATTCACTTTATTCGTTAGTTAATAACAATACTTAACGCAAGTAATAATATTTTATTCCAATATACACGTATTAATTGCATTTGCAATCAATAATAAAACTATTATATTAAATTTATATTATCAAGTTTAAACACATCAGCATATAACACAACTTCTGACATAAGACACCACTTGCATTCAATATAATGCATAAACCTGAATCTATCACAATCCATCTAAACTTAATACATTCATTTATTCCAAACAAGTGCTCATTTGCAGGTTTTTCACATTTTAAAATGTAAAAAAGGTCGTATTTAGTTTATTTAATATAACATGTTGAAACCATGTTATGCACGTTACATGTAAAATGGCTGTGTATGATACAAGCTATGAGATAACCTGATTCAATGCAAGTTGGCGAATGCGGACGCAGTATGTCATGATTCGGCGAACTGCAACTCAAAAATCAGTTTGAGAATGGTAGCTTTTCTGACATGTCACAAAAACAAGCGAAAACAACGTACAGTTACAATTTCGGTAATTGTTGAATGTGCATCAATTTATTTACATAACAATCAGCCAGTGCTCTCTGATGAACAAGGGGAAATAATTTTATCTGTAACAAGATGTTAATCTAAAAATTCATTTAAATATCCAATTAAGATTCATGGCAATACAATTAGTGAACTTTATATTTATAGTTCTTTAAATTCATCACGCTGGATTATTCATCGGCGAAAGTGGGTATGGCTACTCACTGCATCTCATGACATACCGTAGACCAGCCAATGCAGCTCGCAAGCGCTTTTATCGTCCACTGTGCAGAACAAGGGTTACACCGATTGAACAGTTGCAATGTGAAAGGACATGTTAGGTATTCTGGGGAAAATAAGAGCACATCCACAAAGGGATGTGAAAATCATATGTTTACGCATTATTCTATACAACATTGAAATACAAATGATATTTCAGAAGAAAATCAGATCTGGCCCGTTCACAACAATCAATGGAATGGATGATGTTAACAAGAATCCTTTATGGCAGAACCGTACGAACATTTCAGACAGATAGATACACTGCGGTTTACATTTAGGGGACGACATGTTCTCATTTAACACTTTCAGCTCTTTTCGATCGATCTAATCCCAAACCTAAAAGAGGAAAGGGGAATAGTATTTAAAGCTCAAGCAAAATCATAACATTTCCAAAACAGAACCCACAACTGATCTGCAATAACTGTCAGACTATGTAATATGGTTTGCAGTCTTCTTCAAATGTGTAAGGTTAGCTTGTTTGTTTTCGGAGGGACGTTTCATACACAAATGAAAATAATAGTCCTCTTCAATGAAGCGGTATAGAACGATATCACTGTTTATGGAAACATCTTATTGTCGGTTTGGGAAAGCGGCGTACATCATAAATGCTTGCTACCAAATAAGAAGGCACATCTTTACAAAACGGTGGTGTACCGAGCGTAACAGGCTGTTTAAGCACAATTATATACAGACCTGAATAATCACAGAAGCCAAGGCAGCCACGAGCTATACTAAGCCAACACCAAAGAAACTTGTTCACACAAGTCCACACACTACTTTCTTGTTTCATGTTCGACACTGTTGAAGCCTCAGTGTCGAACAAAGAAACATCATGGGAGTACTTCAAATTCGGTTCATTAACATGATGGACAATCCAATTTATCCTGGTCTTTTAGATGGCGATGATACCCATGCAGCAAAGAATATAAAACAGAGGCCCAGTAACTGCGTTATGAGTCTGGCAGCTGAAAACAATAGCATTTATCAGCAACATGGCAACAACATAATGAACGGTTCCAGAAGCAATCATGTACAGGACATTACTGGCTCATTTGTCAGCTTGCAGTGTAAACCAATCATTTTCAACTCCCTTTTCTTGTATTGACGAAGAGTAAAGTCGAAATATATCATGTACCAAGTTAATTGCTTTGGATGTTGCCTAGATGAAAGAACGACTGCATACATTGATGCTGAGCATGGTACAAAGTGGCCTGCATGCAAAATACAAGGATGTCATATACCAGCAGGGGGTATTGTAATGACTAATGCGGCTTTTGCTTGCGTGCTGCGTTCTGATAACATCGGTGCACACACTTTAGAAGCAGGAAAACGGGTGATTCAGAAGTTAGACTAGAGTATCAAGTAGTTTCAAAAGCATCGTATTATAAGTCGTGGGTAGTAAGGTAAAGCTGACCACAAACTCTTCCACCAAAACAGTGCACCGACCTGAAAGCCCTGCACCGTTCTACTGTTGAGAAACATTGAGGGTTTATGGAGCATTTGTGTAAGGCAGATCGGAAATGGAATCAGGTAAAGCAATATATCAAACAATGACTAGGAGCTCAACTTAACATCGCAGACGATTTCGCCTTAACAAAGACGAACTCAGAATCAAACAGCACATCCAGAACCACCAACAAAACCACACTGCTGGCGCTCACTGCCTGCTTGAAATTAAATGCTCTCCCAGAGGATGATAGAAATAGTACATGCCTTACATTTTGGTGTCTATGATTAACTAGAAAGGAATTGTAGACACCCTTAAATATTCTTTACGTTATAGGAGCAACAAGAAGGAAAACTTTTGTCATCACCAAAAACAGAAGCAGAAGCAGTCTTAATAAAGATATGATTCAAACAGACATGACGCAGTCATCCAGTTATAGGCCAAGCTTGATAAACTGTGTCGGTGACATACGTTGTGGGATGCGCCGGAAACGCCCATTGTAGGAAGCCCCTACTTGATGATGCAATTGTTGGGTACGAAAAACAATTCATTACCGAAAAACTTAATCTAACTTTATTTTATGTATTGTATAAATATAACACTATACAATATACTTTACACGTATTTATACACTATAATATCGTTATCAATAAAGTGTCGTTAAATTGTTCATGTTAAGTATGCAATCAATCACATGATTCTTACAAATTACATTATCATCAGAAATCAACTAAACATAAAAGACCATATTTTTCCAAAATTTAATCTCCAAAAAGCAAAAGTTACAAAGTTTTTTACCATGCGACCAACACATCGTATCTTTGTAAACTAAGTTTCACCAACATCATTGCGTTAAATGCATTATCGACGTGCCGGCTTGATTATTTCTTTTACTAAAGATATGTACTTTTAAAAGCCGATGAACCCGCACTTTGTTTGGGAGATGTTGATCGGTTTTTTGGTTATCTGTTTTATTGGAGCTGTGAAAAGCGTTTGAAATGTGTTTTGAAATAAATAAGTTATTTTCATAAATTGGGATAATAATGAGAGTAAGCACTATTACAACTCAGTGTAAATCTCTCAAGGCGAGTTTATTACAGTTAAAACTGTTTCATTACATTACGAAATACAATTTTTGCCAATTCACTAGTGCCTTATGACAAACACATAATACACAATCATTAATTTTTTTTTTGGTGAAGCCCGTAATTGTAAATACAAAATTGTATTGAGACTTTGAAAAAAAATATTAATGGATCAATTCGAACGCTATTAGTCTGTATGCCGAATAAGATCCAAAAATCGGTTTCCAATTAGTTTAATAACTTAATTTATATAATTATACAATTATACAACATTAACGTTATATACCATACAACGTGCTACATAAACCTGTCTGGGTGTCACACAAAACCACAAATCACAAATCTGTTTATCTCAGTATGCCATCAATACCATGTAAAAATAAAGGAGAACCAAGGTCCCGTTAATAACAACATATCTACATACCGTTTATATATAACCGATTTGTCACCCGTATTAATCTACAATTGTAAGTTACTTCAGAATACGATCATATTACTCTAATATACTAAATCCTCCTTATCATCCAAATATTCCTCCTCCTCCTCCTCCTCCTCCTCCTCCTCCTCCTCATGATCATCATCATCATCATCATCATCATCATCATCATCATCATCATCATCATCATCATCATCATCATCATCGTCGTCGTCGTCATCGTCATCGTCATCGTCATCATCATCATCATCATCATCATCATCATCATCATCATCATCATCATCATCATCATCATCATCATCATCACCATCATCATCATCATCATCATCATCATAATCATCATCATCATCATCATCATCATCAATATCAACATCAACATCAACATCATCTTAATCATCATCATCATCAGCAGCAGCAGTAGCAGCATCATCATCATCATCATCATCATCATCATCATCATCAAAATCATCATCATCACCACCATCAGTAGCAGCAGCACTACCACCACTACCATCATCAACACCACCACTACCACCACCACCACGACCTCCATCTATATCATCAGCATCATGATCATCATCATTATTATCATCATTTTAATCTAAATCATCACAATCATCACCATCATCATTATAAGTAATCTAGACTTAACATATTTCTCATATGAAAAGCTCTGTTTAATATTAACAGCAAAAGTTTATAAAAAAACACACACTAAAATTGTTGCAAAATAGTGCAATTCATTAGAACTTACTTCGATGGCGATTATAGTATACTCGGATATTTCTGGGATCAGGGTACGTATTATATTAAAAAAGAAGGTCGAATTCGTCTGTAAAACGGTACAAAATGTTGACTTTGTGTTTTATTTCATCATACAGTCTGTGAGCCTTGCCATGCTCACATATATTTTGTATTTGTCGTTGATAATATTAGCACGATAAAACGGATATTTTAAATGAACTTTACTTTTATAATATAAAGCTCTTAAATAAATAAGTATTACTTTTATATAATATTTGGAGTTGTAAGAACACCTCTGTTAGAAGAACAACGCATATTTGCAAGTAATCAACCACTGACGATAATCAAACATGTTAGAAAACTAAAGGAGCTCACTTTTATAATATTGTATCATCCGAAATGAGAGCACAGAGCTTTAAGAAGTTGATACGTGGAGGATATCAGATATACATTACGAAGAATACAAGTTATGCTCCCCGTCTAACGATGTATGTTAAATCCTCGCTGGAATCGTCGATTGTAAACATACGGAATGTCGACTATGATATAAGTTGTCCTACTTATTTAATTGCGAGAAAACTGGATCAGATCTGCAATTTGTGCTGTATTTGATTGTTTGGACACTGCCTCATCAATATCATTGACGTGCTTTTGAGTGCAAAATAAACATCACAACGTAAAGAACAAGAATAAACTCAGTGAACTATCGATAAGAAGCGGCACTGTGCGTCTCTCCGATCTTCGTTGATTTGTTTGCGCATTAGGATACCATTCGGTGACGGTTTGTCCATACCGTAATAACTCTATGTTTTCGAACACTCTAAGTTTTCGGACACCCCTTTTTTTAGCAAAAATAATTATTTTTCGTGACTCTTAATTTTCGGACACACGAGTTTTCGTCCATAATTAATGTCTCTAAGTTTTCGGACAGCATATTTTACAGCGCTATTTTGCCAAATTTCGGTCCTGTTCGATATCTCATGACATCGATCATGGGGTTTTACAACCAGATTAACATCATAAAACACAGCAGGTGCATGCTGAGGGCAACGGACCATTACATTTGCGTTTTGGGTGGATAACCTTGTAAACCGGTATTAAACAATGGTTTCGCCCGATTGCATTTGAATTGATGCCGTTTTAAGGAAGCAGTATGTTTAATATTATATATCTTTGTTCCATATAATTTCAGGTAGCAAAGCTGTGTGGTTGTATTTATTGAAAAGCAGAGAACGAAGAGTACAACACAATAAATTATTGCACATGGATTTATTGCTTTTATTTCAATTTACCGGTAATATAAGACCAACAAACACAACACACCCGGTTCATACCGGTAATGACATTCATTTTCATTCATGTTGGGCATAATTATTGATGAATGACATTTATAGATAAAACAAATTCCTTATGAACATTACAACTTCTGAAAAAAGGTTGTATTGAAATAAAAACGCGTGTTACGATTACCGGAACATATAAGAACAATTCTTTTGAAGGATTGAATGAGTCTTTTCCTAAACTCAGAGCCCCGTTTCTTTTTCATTTTCACAAACTTATCCATAATTAAAAGTGAACAATTATATTGCTAAAATAACATTCGAAGTCTCAGGGTAATTTGAATGATGGAATTCATCAAACAGATTAAAGCTAATATACCGATAATGCAGATTGAACGTCGATTGGATCGTTATAATTCATCAATCAGATTAAAGAAATCAGTAATTAAACGTTAAAAGCCATAGTGAAACAACGGAATAATGTCAATTAGTGCCAATTATGATAATCTTAAACAACTTTCTTTTGAAAATAAGCGTTATGACAATTACCAGGCGTAGTGCCAATTAACAGTTCAATTATCTACCGCAATGGTACTACCCCTTTCTCAGTAAAATAACTGTGATAAATATACTTAACGCTTCAAAGTGTGATGCACCCTATTACAAGTTTTACGAACAATGGAAGGTGTTAGACAACAACTATCGGAAATGAACAAACAAATAATTCATATTTTCCTTTTTTTATTGCGTAAATTACAGGTTCATACTAGCGAGTATCGGTACATCATATGCTCATCTTTGAACTCGTTGGTCAAAGTACAGTACAGCTCACGCAAAACCAACAAATTCCGCGATTCGCGGAGTTTGACGACATCAATTGTTCGCGGAGTCGACTCGGCATCGACCATCTGGTCGCCGAGTCGCCGTGTCTGTTCGCCGAGACACGCCGCGGCACGCCTCGGCATGATGCCGAGGAAATTGTTGGTGATATGACGCTGAGTCACTCGGCGAACAATCTTATAAACTATAATTTACCTGGGATAGAAACTGATTACAAGTTCCGAAATCATGATGTTTATTAAATGTAGATTAACTACGTTCGGACAATTCCTCTAAATAAAATATAATTTAAACACACTGTATCGTTACCGTTACGCTGTTTCAGTTCCTTCATCACTGAAACAATTAGTGTATTGTATACTGACTGCAGCTTCTTGGGAAAACAGGGCTTAATGCATATGCATAAATTGTCAACCCAGTACCAGAGACTGTCTTTAAACGAAAAACACCATAGAATCAGAAAGTGTCGTCCTTGATTAGCTTGTGCGAACTGCACTGGCTAATCAGTGTGCACAGGACACCACTTATTGGACATACATAAGGCCCCGTTTTCCCTGAACGCAGCCAATATGTACAGATTTCAATGACAAACTGGCCAATGTCGTCGCACAGGCTGTTAAACACTATTGACTACATACACACACTCACTGTCTGCAGTGTACCAGTGGTGAAGCATAAACAGGCTAATCAGTGTGCACAAGCAGATGCGGTGGTCATCGTTCTTAGGGTAGTTAAGAGCAGACCGACTTGCAAAACTAGCTCTTAATCTTAATTGTTCGCAAGCGAACAACTAACAAGAGAGGTGTTTGTCAAAAACACAATGCCCCCTTCTGCGCCGCTTTGAAGCCATATATTTGATCTTTGACCTTGAAGGATGACCTTGACCTTTGACCACACAAAATGTGCAGCTCCATGAGATACACATGCATGCCAAATATCAAGTTTCTATCTTCAATATTGCAAAAGTTATGACCAATGATAAAGTGTTCGGACGGACGGACGGACTGACGGACAGACAGACAGACAGACGGACGGCTTAACGGACAGTTCGATAACTTCATGCCACTCTTCGGGGGGCATAAAAAACACGTACGTATGCCAAATACTGCTGTTCACAGAACATTATTGTATTTCAGCTAATGGAACCACATATATCTCAGACACGTGAAGTATCATATGCAAATGATGATGATGATGATGGTGATGAAAATGACAACGACGACCACGACGCCGCCGCCGCCCCGCCACCGCCGCCGATGCTGCTGGTGCTGATGATGATGATGATGCTGATTATGTTCAATATCACGACCGCATTTGAACATAGATGTAGAAGTGGACCGCTAAACATTAGAACTGACGTGTATACATGTACATCGAACAAGCATAATAGGCTTCAATTTAACCCTTTACCACTTAGATACGTATTTTCACGCATTTGAAGTCCCTTGGAAAGTTATATTTAATTTAAGACCTTTCTTACTCGATTCAAGTTCTTAAGCCTTCATCTACAAACATTAGATACTGATGAGCAGCAAACAGCATTAAACCTGAACAGACTGCGAGTTACTCGCAGGCTGTTCTGGTTTTATGCTGTTTGCACACAGCCATTTCCACTTTGCTGATAGGGAAAAGGTTAAACGAGTGTTCTGATTAAAAATAAGTAGCTTTTCTTCACATGGACTGGGTATTAAAAATAAAGACCGCAGGAGCACATTGGCAATCGAAATAGCGCGAATTCTGTACCCCGCAAATTCATGTGTTGAACATTACGTTAAGAAAATAAGAACACTGTCATTACATTATTCTTACAAAATTCCTTGCGTGTCATGAATTACCAAAAGGCTGTAATCGTAACACCATTATACGTTTGCCTTACATACACGTATCGAAGGCAATTATACTTGAAGTTTTCAGTGGTAAACCTTTATCATGATTTTTGGCAAAATATGCATTGAAACATTTGGTATTTATACCTGCTCTAACTGCCACACTTAAAATGATCGCATTACCAAAAAGCTTTAAAATTACGACGAAAATGATCACCTGAACACTATTTTAGACTTCAATAATCAATTTACATAATCGCGCCTGTAACTTAAGAAGCCTCTCCAAGCAAATATTCAGCAATCAATACAACCATGACCTACTTAAATACAATGGCTGTTTATACAAGTTAACATGTAATATAATGTGATTCACATAACTACTGAAAACCACACTATGGCGCATAGGCGTTTGCAAGTAACAGGATTAAAGATCTTAACTACAATGTAAAGCGTGTTGTTCATGAATGTTCCTTATTCTTGATCATACAAATAGTTGTCTGGAAAGGCTTGATGTATAATACAATGCATATTGCAAAACATTTACAATGGCAGGAAAATAATATGATCGGAAGAAACACGTTTGAAATATCCTTGCATAATGACACATCAGACCACCATGGCATGCACCTGTTTAATTGTTCTTAAGTGTTAATACTCTCTTGGTTAGTCGTTGGAAATTCTACACATTCGATACTTATCTTCCTGTTGTCATGGACATTTAGAAACTATATTCTATGGCGCACCAAAGGGGTCGAAACTTTAACGTCTGCTCCAGCAGAAAAAAATGCTGCTCGAGCAGCATTTAATGCTGCTCGAGCAGCATATTGCTGCTCGAGCAGCAATTTACTGGTCGAGCAGCATTTAAATGCTGCTCGAGCAGCAAAATCCCTGCTCGAGCAGCAATATGCTGCTCGAGAAGCATTTATTTTTAGAATAAGCCATTGAACCCGTCAGCCAATCAAATTTAAGCTTTCAAACGGACGACATAAGCTATCTCTACGGAAACGAAATAGACCGGTGTAGCGTGAATATTGTTTGATCGTGAGATCTGTCACATAAATCGGATATCTGACGATTTTCATAGTACCCCGTGAGATTTCTCCGATCAGTCGCCGTGAAAAAATGTCAGATTGATGAAAAATAATATTTAACGCAATGTTGTTTCAATTCAACTTAATTTCGCGTTTTAACAGCTTGCAGTTATTTTCGGACATCTTTTTTTCGGACGTTGAACCTAAACACGTTGTTCACAACAAAGATATCAAAACAGTAGTTCTAACACCATGCAAACATTTGAATTTTAAAACGATTTTCGTTTTAAATGTTATATATATCGATGATGTACATGCATTACGTTGTAAAGAAATATGGTAATGCCTAATTTACAGTCATGAGTGTTTCAGTGTTTTAATACAAAGATATAACATTGATTTAAGAAAATATTTTCAGATTATATATATATATTCCAGAAATGTATAATCCCAATCAGTGTTTTTATCATTATTTTAGCTAATTCACATGTACACTCAATTCAGGAAAACTATTGTATTATATTTCACACAATCATAATTACCACTATCATTATTTATTTATTTGTCAATAAGCTTGATTGGTAATTGTCGGTTTAGCTCGGGTAATGCTTTAAAGTACCCCGTGTACTCTTAAGTATACTTTAATGTACCCCCGGTACGCTAAATATACTTAAACGTACCGTCGGTGTGTCTGTCAGTGCAGTCACTCACAAACTTTTCAGGGCTTTATCTCAGAAACTCAATATAAGTTTTCAACATGAAACTTTATGGGTGTATAAATATAGCTGAAGAGAGGTGCCATGCACAAGAACCATAACCCGTCGCTTTCTGAAATAAGAGTTATTGCACTTTGTTGTTTTTGTATGATGTAACTAGTGCTATATCTCAGATACTATACAAGATTTTAACATGAAACTTCATGGGTGTATAATTATCAATGCACAAGAACCATAACCGTATACTTTCTTACATAACGGTTATTACCCTTTCTTGTTATTGTTTTTTTTATGATGTAACTTTTCAGGGCTATATCTCATTTATAGAACCATGCATAAGAACCATAACCCTTCACTTTCTTAAATAAGAGTTATTGCCCTTTGTTGTTTTTGTATGATGTAACTTTTCAGGGCTATATCCCAGAAACTATTAATACAAGATTTCAACATGAAATTTCATGGGTGTATAATTGTCAATGAGAATAAGTGACATGAACAGTCTGACGTTACTTTTCAGGACTATATCACAGATACTATACACAATTTTAAGATGAAATTAACTGGATGTTAAAGGGGCCTTTTCACAGATTTTGGCATTTTTTAACTTAATCATTAAATGCTTTATATTGATAAATGTAAACATTGGATCGTAAAAGCTCCAGTAAAAAATCAAGAATAAAATTAAAAAAAGGAAAAGAACATTGCCCGGACCAGGTTTCGAACCAGTGATCCCTGGAGTCCTGCCAGAGTCCTGAAGTAAAAACGCTTTAGCCTACTGAGCTATTCCGCCGAGTACAGATACTTCTAGTATATTATACCTTATATAAGCAATCTTCGTAGTTTCACAAAATTTAACGACAAAAACAGAACTCTCCAAATTATTCAATCGTTTCGCGTTGCAACGCTTTATAATTTTTAGGTTTTAAAATCGTCAAAAGATGCATATAATGGCTATATTAGACCATGGTAAATGTTCAGTATTACTGTTTCCTCACAAATATCATAACTAAAACGAAAATTTGCGAATCTGAAACAACTTTTTTTAATTTTGTCAATTTACCAAAGCGTGAAAAGATCCCTTTAAGATATCATAAGGAGAGGTGTCATGCACAAAATCTATAACCCTACACTGTCTTAAATAAGAGTTATTGCCAATTGTTGTTTTTTTTATGCTGTAACTTTTAAATAAGTGGGATAAGGGTACAACCCTTCAAATAAACTTTTCTGTTAGTTCTGCACCCATCAATAATCAAAATTTATTTGGCGGGGGATATTAATTTAACGAATTTGCTTATTATTAGTCTAAACTTTGAAATGGACTTAATATTTTAAGTAGCATTGAAAATATAAGACACAACAGACTCATCAGTCATCAGTATTATGTTAGCATATCTTTAGTCGATTACTGAACTAGGGCAAATATAGTTGAAGCTTATCAGGTGGTCTAAAAGTCCTCACCGCCTAGCAGATAAGTCTACAAAGTATTTTAAAACCGGTTCATGAACATGAAATGATAAGTCATTTCCGCCATCGCGATTATTTATTTTAAGTCAATATGTTTTTGGAATCTTAAGGCACTCATTGAAAAATACATCACTACATAAATAAATATCTAGGTCAATTGTGATTCTGTCAAGCAATGATTATCATATCAATTATTATCTCCAGAGTTATTCTTTTTTTCTTGCACTTATCATAATCTAACCATCTGCATTATTTTTGCCAAACAGGTGGTTTTGCAATCTGAGCACCACAATCATCATTTTTTTTGTGTGGATATAAAGATTTTATAAAATTTATGATTTTAGGACCTTAAGTTTCATTGTGCTGTACTTGTTTAGGAGATGTGTAATACCAACTGGCTACTTCTGTTTTCAGAACTAAAAGGCACAGAAGGATTTTATTAATATTTTGTTGAGTTCTCAGATTAATCGAGCCCAAAGCACTTCCTGCTACAAAAACATATTTTCGAGCAACAACACATATTGATAATATACTCTTGGTTTATTAAGACATCAACAATAAGCAACATGTATGCATGAGCACATGATATAGTAAATATGATTTATATATAAATTAAGAAATGTTTCAGTTGAGAAATGCATTTCTCATTGAATCACATGTTATTAAAACCATCATTTTGAATAGAAATTACACATGCAGTAACAACCAGCTGCAAACAAATTGTTTCTTACATGATTACTTATGCATGTCAAGGATAGGAAATTACACACATAAGGAATGAAATATCCATGTGCAGGTATCAACAGTTGTCTTTGATTTAATCTATCTTGAATAATGCATACTTGTTAACATGAAAATCTCATTTTCCACAAAACACTAAATTAAAAGTAACAGGAAGGTGGTAAAAAATTCATTATTTCAGTTACAAAGCAATGAATTGAAAACTATCGGTACATTCAAGTTATCTGTATAAAACATGGCATCAACTTTAAATCAGTATCAATACATGTATCACCTTAAATCCGCAGATGTTGAGTAAGATTGCCTTTTTAAACAAAAAGTTATAATTGCCCTAAAATGAGTGATTTAACAATATACAAAGAACTATCATGAACCATTTTCAACATTTACTTTGCTGTTCTAAAATTTAAATATATATGCAATTTCAAACTATTTATGCAGGTAAACCATGTACACACAAAATTTTAGTACTCATCTTTACCTTTTTTTTATCCCCATGTTTTTTTAAAAGCGTGGGGATATTGTGTTTAGCTCCGCCGTCTGTCTATCTGTCCGTCCTGGACACTATTATCTCCTACACTATTAGCACTAGAACCTTGAAACTTACACACATGGTAGCTATGAGCATATATACGACGGTGACAGCGACGGAATTTTGATCTGACCCCTTGGCCAAAAGTTTTTGGGGTCAGGGTGGGGCCGGGTCAGTGATTTTCCTGCGACCCCGATTCGAAAAAGGCTCATAACTACTGTGTCCCTTCAGATATTGCTTTCATATTTGGTATGCATGTGTATCTAGACACCACCTATCCATTCGCATACAATTTTTTACCCTTGACCTTCAACTTTGGGTCAGTTTTAAGGTTTCGAAATCTGTGACCGCGATTCGAAAAAGGCTCATAACTACTGTGTCCCTTCAGATATTGCTTTCATATTTGGTATGTATGTATATCTAGACAACACCTATCCATGCGCACACAATTTTTTTACCCCTATGACCTTGAACTTGGGGTCAGTTTTCAGGTTTCGAAATCTGCGACCGCGATTTAGAAAAAGGCTCATAACTACTGTGTCCCTTCAGATATTGCTTTTATATTTGGTATGCATGTGTATCTGGACAACACCTTTCCATGCGCATGAAAATTTTTATCCCTGTGACCTTGACTTTGAACTTTGGGCCAGTTTTAAGGTTATGAAATCTGTGACCGCGATTCGAAAAAGGCTCATAACTACTGTGTCCCTTCAGATATTGCTGTCATATTTGGTATGTATGTGTATCTAGACAACATCTTTTCATGCGCATACAATTTTGTACATGCTACCTTGACCTTGAACTTGAGGTCAGCGTTCAGGTTTCTGAATCTGCGACCGCGATTCGAAAAAGGCTCATAACTACTGTGTCCCTTCAGATATTGGTATAATATTTGCTATGCATGTGTATCTGAACAACACCTTACCATGCGCATACAATTTTTGACCCCTGTGACCTTGACCTTGAACTTTAGGCCAGCGTTTAGGTTTCGAAATCTGCAAACACGATTCGAAAAAGGCTCATACCTACTGTGTACCTTCAGATATTGCTTTCATATTTGGTATGCATGTGTATCTGGACAAGACCTTTCCATGCGCATTAAAAAGTTTTGACCCCTGTGACCTTGACCTTGAACTTAAGGTCCGCGTTAAAATTTCGAAATCTATTAAGTGGTTATCTACCCAATCAGAAGAAGTGCAAGCATTTTCATCGGACAAAGGAATTATTCAACAATGAAGCTTGTGTATTGAAAACATATATAGAGTTACACAGTAGTGGCGCAGAGATGTATTTAGTAGTCAATTATTTGTGTTTATTCATCTGTGAAATGGTTTAGCTCATCCATCTAATGTTTATACAAGGGATTATAAAATATTGGTGCAAAGGGACACCTGTATTTTAGAGAAGAGATAGAATGCAGTCAAGCATAAAAAGCATGAGAAACTCATGGAATAGCGCCTCAAGAATCTATAAAAGGGCTGAAACTTTCAATTTGTTCAATCACACTTTTAGACTCATTATGAAAATCTTTCAAAATGTTCAAGTGTGAAAAATGTGACAAACAATTTAAAGCAAAAAGGACTCTTGAACAGGCACATCAATGACAGACATGAAATTTAACATTTTCATTGTTGTGTACAAGATTGCGATATAAAATTTCTGAGACGCTACTATTTAGTCAACCATTTAACCTCAAAACATAACTTTTCCAAAGCAGAAGCATGAAGATTGGCTATAACAGAGCAAGTTCAGCCATCTCATTCCAATGAGGATGATATGTACATAATGGACGTCAGTGAAGTTGATTCAGTATTAGATTTTTTAGGAGAGCAGGATGAGGACCTAAATCCAAGTGAATTTTACTCTTGTATTAAGGACTTCGATTTTAACATTTTCACCGCCACCAGAATCAACAAAGCCTCGACTATGCATGGCCCCATTACCAAACCTAGGGCGCCCCTGGATCAAACATGCGGCGTGGGGATACTCGTCGGCCTCTGCCGCGCCATTTCTAGTTTTAATTTTAAATTGTAGTTGACCTTGATTTATTTTTAAAGCCTGGTTTCAATACATCAACTATATTGTGCAATACAAACATCACACACAAAGCTATCTTGGGATGTAGGTTGTGAGACGCAGACCTCATGCAGCTATCGTTTGCAAACGTCGGATGATATCCATTTTAATGCCGTGCGGGTCTTTACAGTGGAGTGAACGAGTCGCACAGATATGTTTGCCGCACTCCATGGATCAGAAGTCTGTGTTTCACGACTAGTCTCGATAAACTGAAACATGGGCCTGTCGCAACATTGTGGGATGCTTTTTCCTGACCAAACATTCGGCAGTCTGGAAATAAAGTAAAAGTCATTCATACATAACGTAAAAAACAACAACATTTGTTTGCAATAAGAAAAGCATTATATTCACTAGATTAAGTGTTCACAAAAAATACTATTTCTGAAAATAAAATTGCAAGAACGATAGTTTGACAGTGAAAGTATTCATGTTTTATGCATCATAAATATACAATCACATTAAGACACAAAAAAACTACTTTTTATACAAAATAATATAATGGAGCAAAGAGAATGCTGTATTTCATTATATGACACATTAATAAATTAAAATATGAGTAATCTTCTTGTTTAACCTAATTTTCAGGGTTATTTGACAAAAGTGGGACTGTATAACACAGTTTGAAATATCATGACCTTTATAAATTAAAGGAAAATGCAAGGCTCTAAAAACCAATGCACCAACAGAAAGGTACGATGATTATATTCTACATTCTCCCATTATTTTGTTGAATAAAAGTTAATGAAGATCTTTACTAAGCAAACTAGAGCTTTGTCACAGACGTGATGTATACCCCCACGTGCCGCATTGACACAGACTATTTTGCATGCTGTCTTTAAAAAACAAGAGAATTAAATTTATGGCGATATTTTAGAATTATAATGCCATTATCATTTATGGCCATTTCGACTTTTGAAATCTTGAATTCTTTCGCATGACATGCCGTCCAAATTTATGGCCATTTTTTTACTTGTGAACTCCAAGTGTGACCTAGACCTTGGACTTATCGACATAATTCTTTCGCATGACACATCGTCCAATGACTGTGAACAAATGTACCAGGTTTTTTTAAAATCTCACAATAAATGACATAGTAATGGCCCGGACAAGATCATTTATGGCCATTTTTGACCTTTGAACTCACAGTGTGAACTTGACGTTGCAGATATCGACGCAATTCTTTCGCGCGACACACCGTCCAATAATGGTGAACACATGTGCCAAATGATTTTAAAATCTCACAATGAACAACATAGTTATGGCCCGGACAAGCTCATTTATGGCCATTTTTTACCTTTGAATTCATGTTTTAAAGGCTTCATTTCCATCCCTTAGATACTGATGAGCAGCAAACAGCATAAAACCTGAACAGTCCGCAAGTGACTCGAGTTACTCGCAAGCTGTTCTGGTTTATGCTGTTTGCACACAGCCATTTTCACTTTGCTTCTGAGTGGGAAAGGGTAAAATAATTTATCTCCATCCTAAAAGAAATGTACTTTAAAAATGTACTTTACAACACACATGAAGTAAATGCATGAAGTAAACATTGGACTTTCATAAAATGAAAGTAAGCGATTGAAACAACAGCATGTGGTTGGTTGATAGTTGCCAGGATAAAGCATTAGACATCCTTCTTTAACATCAACAGGCACTAAATGTTTATGTTACCCCAGTTCAAACAAATCTTAAGTTTGCTGATGACATAACCAAGCCATATCAATACATCCCAAGAGTGCAGTATAGACATAGAAACCTATCAAGTCAAAGAATGGAAGGTGATAGATAAATGAAGCCAACACAGAATCCAGACAAACAAATTGTAATTATTCCAAAGAATAAAATTAGCAAAATGATCTAAGAATTAACCCAAAGGATAAGAAATGAAGCCAAAGACTACTAAGCTTACAGATTTAAGAAAACAAATGAGGAATCCGGCTATGTACATCAATAAAGTATATAGCATAAACAAGAAATTCAGTAAGACAGTAAAAAACATATAACAATACATAATCCAGTCAAATAATATGGGAATTCAGACAAAAAGGACGGATTTTAGATTCCATTGAAAGAATAGGGAATGCAATCCATGAATCCACTTAATAAGAAATCAAGTCAAAGATTAATAAAACCAGCTAGGAGTCACAGAATATGAAATACAGAATACAGTCAAAATTGCTAAATTGTATGAGAAATCAAGTCAAAGAATAAAGAATCCAGTCACAGAATAAGAAATACAATCTTGCCAAATAATGAGAAATCAAGTAAAAGAATACACACAATTAAGTGTCATTCAATAAGAATCCAACCAAAGAAAACAGAAAACAAACTGGCAAAGGATTAATGTAAACTACAACATTTACACTACTGGCATACCATACAAATTAACACAAACATCAATACCTATACTATCATAACCCAATCATTATACAAAGTAATGATAGAGTCAATAATGCAATACTTCAATGGAAATTGTGACAGGGTCATTGTATTATTGTCATAAACCTGCATAGCTGGGTTATACAAACCTCTGCTGGGTCATGATACACCTTTGAAAAAGTGGTTGATGGTTTGTTTGACTCTTTCAGTGCTGGAACCAAATTTTGAAGGCCTTTGCAAACAGTTTGGATCCAGATGAGACGCCACAGAACGTGGCGTCTCACCAGGATCCAAACTGTTTGCTATTTTGATAGTATTTTTTGAAAAAAAATCGAAGAAAATGCTAATTTAAGAAATTAAGCAGACACCATTTTAGCAGACGACAAATTTCCCAGCATGCAAAGGGTTGATCTTAAGTGTGTCATTTGCTTGATGGGACACCTTGCTAATACAAGACCTTTCATACATAAATTAATTACGGTTGGAAATAGATTAATTATCTAATTAGCGCTGACATATGATGCTCTCACATGCTAATCCCCAATTAGACAGGGTAGCGCATCAGTTTGGTTAGCTGATGAAGGCTATTTGTTGATGTAATGTTCTCAATCAAATAGTCATTAACCCATTTATGCCAAGTGGACTCTCCCATCCTTCTAGATTGGATCAATTTATTTCCAAAATTAGGGATGTCTAGTATTTTTATTTCTATATTTAGAATATTTCTTACAGAAATTCCTTAAAGCAAACAGCGCAGACCCAGATGAGATGCCGCATCATGCGGCGTCTCATCTGGGTCTACGCTGTTTGCAAAGTCCTTTTTTTCAGGACGCTAGGCATAAATGGGTTAAAATTTTGTGTCATTGACCTATAAAAAATATGTTTGATATTTGAGAAATTATAATAAACAAAAGTTATGTGTTTGTAGGGTATATATTTAATTTAATGTGATTGACCTAGAATATGTTTTAACATTTGTTCGGTAGAAATGCGTTTTAAATTTGATATATTTTGTATCATGTTTTGATGTATGATATATATTTGACGGTCGGCTACAAATGAATGGATAATAAGATATGATATGTTAAGAATTTCATTTATTTGAAAACGTTGAATAAATTAAAAGTTGCATAAATTTCATATATATAACGGATGGTTGCAACTGAATGTCTGATGATGGAGTTGTATGGATTGGTGAATTTTAGCTTATGCAATTTTATACCACTATGACATTCTTTATGGCCAATATGAATGCTGATTTTGAGGGGAATAATGAAAAGTGAGATGTTTGAGACTGCTGAGATAACTGATCACTATATCAGGGTTACAAATTGAAATGAAGTTCACACTGTATGGTTTCTATGTAGTAAGAGAAGCATTAAAATTTGAGTCGCGTTTTGGGAAAACTGGGCTTTGAGCATGTGCATATAGTCTTGTCCCAGAGCATGTGCGTATAGTCTTGTCCCAGATTATGGTTTGAGGGTTGGGTTGGAGGGTCCTCATGTGCGTCTAGTCTTGTCCCAGATTATGGTTTGAGGGTTGGGTTGGAGCGTCCACATGTGTGTCTAGTCTTGTCCCAGATTATGGTTTGAGGGTTGGGTTGGAGCGTCCTCATGTGTGTCTAGTCTTGTCCCAGATTATGGTTTGAGGGTTGGGTTGGAGCGTCCTCATGTGCGTATAGTCTTGTCCCAGATTATGGTTTGAGGGTTGGGTTGGAGCGTCCTCATGTGCGTCTAGTCTTGTCCCAGATTATGGTTTGAGGGTCGGGTTGGAGCGTCCTCATGTGAGTATAGTCTTGTCCCAGATTATGGTTTGAGGGTTGGGTTGGAGCGTCCTCATGTGAGTATAGTCTTGTCTCAGATTATGGTTTGAGGGTCGGGTTGGAGCGTCCTCATGTGTGTATAGTCTTGTCCCAGATTATGGTTTGAGGGTTGGGTTGGAGCGTCCTCATGTGTGTATAGTCTTGTCCCAGATTATGGTTTGAGGGTTGGGTTGGAGCGTCCTCATGTGCGTATAGTCTTGTCCCAGATTATGGTTTGAGGGTTGGGTTGGAGCGTCCTCATGTGAGTATAGTCTTGTCCCAGATTATGGTTTGAGGGTTGGGTTGGAGCGTCCTCATGTGTGTCTAGTCTTGTCCCAGATTATGGTTTGAGGGTTGGGTTGGAGCGTCCTCATGTGAGTATAGTCTTGTCCCAGATTATGGTTTGAGGGTTGGGTTGGAGCGTCCTCATGTGAGTATAGTCTTGTCCCAGATTATGGTTTGAGGGTTGGGTTGGAGCGTCCTCATGTGCGTATAGTCTTGTCCCAGATTATGGTTTGAGGGTTGGGTTGGAGCGTCCTCATGTGTGTCTAGTCTTGTCCCAGATTATGGTTTGAGGGTCGGGTTGGAGCGTCCTCATGTGCGTATAGTCTTGTCCCAGATTATGGTTTGAGGGTTGGGTTGGAGCGTCCTCATGTGAGTATAGTCTTGTCCCAGATTATGGTTTGAGGGTTGGGTTGGAGCGTCCTCATGTGCGTATAGTCTTGTCCCAGATTATGGTTTGAGTGTTGGGTTGGAGCGTCCTCATGTGCGTCTAGTCTTGTCCCAGATTATGGTTTGAGGGTTGGGTTGGAGTGTCCTCATGTGAGTATAGTCTTGTCCCAGATTATGGTTTGAGGGTTGGGTTGGAGCGTCCTCATGTGCGTATAGTCTTGTCCCAGATTATGGTTTGAGGGTTGGGTTGGAGCGTCCACATGTGTGTCTAGTCTTGTCCCAGATTATGGTTTGAGGGTTGGGTTGGAGCGTCCTCATGTGAGTATAGTCTTGTCCCAGATTATGGTTTGAGGGTCGGGTTGGAGCGTCCTCATGTGTGTCTAGTCTTGTCCCAGATTATGGTTTGAGGGTCGGGTTGGAGCGTCCTCATGTGAGTATAGTCTTGTCCCAGATTATGGTTTGAGGGTTGGGTTGGAGCGTCCTCATGTGCGTCTAGTCTTGTCCCAGATTATGGTTTGAGGGTTGGGTTGGAGCGTCCTCATGTGCGTATAGTCTTGTCCCAGATTATGGTTTGAGGGTTGGGTTGGAGCGTCCTCATGTGAGTATAGTCTTGTCCCAGATTATGGTTTGAGGGTTGGGTTGGAGCGTCCTCATGTGCGTATAGTCTTGTCCCAGATTATGGTTTGAGGGTTGGGTTGGAGCGTCCTCATGTGTGTCTAGTCTTGTCCCAGATTATGGTTTGAGGGTTGGGTTGGAGCGTCCTCATGTGAGTATAGTCTTGTCCCAGATTATGGTTTGAGGGTTGGGTTGGAGCGTCCTCATGTGAGTATAGTCTTGTCCCAGATTATGGTTTGAGGGTTGGGTTGGAGCGTCCTCATGTGTGTATAGTCTTGTCCCAGATTATGGTTTGAGGGTTGGGTTGGAGCGTCCTCATGTGCGTCTAGTCTTGTCCCAGATTATGGTTTGAGGGTTGGGTTGGAGCGTCCACATGTGTGTCTAGTCTTGTCCCAGATTATGGTTTGAGGGTTGGGTTGGAGCGTCCTCATGTGCGTCTAGTCTTGTCCCAGATTATGGTTTGAGGGTCGGGTTGGAGCGTCCTTATGTGCGTATAGTCTTGTCCCAGATTATGGTTTGAGGGTCGGGTTGGAGCGTCCTCATGTGCGTATAGTCTTGTCCCAGATTATGGTTTGAGGGTTGGGTTGGAGCGTCCTTATGTGCGTATAGTCTTGTCCCAGATTATGGTTTGAGGGTTGGGTTGGAGCGTCCTCATGTGAGTATAGTCTTGTCCCAGATTATGGTTTGAGGGTCGGGTTGGAGCGTCCTCATGTGCGTCTAGTCTTGTCTCAGATTATGGTTTGAGGGTTGGGTTGGAGCGTCCTCATGTGCGTATAGTCTTGTCCCAGATTATGGTTTGAGGGTTGGGTTGGAGCGTCCTCATGTGCGTATAGTCTTGTCCCAGATTATGGTTTGAGGGTCGGGTTGGAGCGTCCTCATGTGAGTATAGTCTTGTCCCAGATTATGGTTTGAGGGTCGGGTTGGAGCGTCCTCATGTGAGTATAGTCTTGTCCCAGATTATGGTTTGAGGGTTGGGTTGGAGCGTCCTCATGTGAGTATAGTCTTGTCCCAGATTATGGTTTGAGGGTTGGGTTGGAGCGTCCTCATGTGCGTATAGTCTTGTCCCAGATTATGGTTTGAGGGTTGGGTTGGAGCGTCCTCATGTGCGTATAGTCTTGTCCCAGATTATGGTTTGAGGGTCGGGTTGGAGCGTCCTCATGTGTGTCTAGTCTTGTCCCAGATTATGGTTTGAGGGTCGGGTTGGAGCGTCCTCATGTGCGTCTAGTCTTGTCCCAGATTATGGTTTGAGGGTTGGGTTGGAGGGTCCTCATGTGCGTCTAGTCTTGTCCCAGATTATGGTTTGAGGGTTGGGTTGGAGCGTCCTCATGTGCGTATAGTCTTGTCCCAGATTATGGTTTGAGGGTTGGGTTGGAGCGTCCTCATGTGCGTCTAGTCTTGTCCCAGATTATGGTTTGAGGGTCGGGTTGGAGCGTCCTCATGTGAGTATAGTCTTGTCCCAGATTATGGTTTGAGGGTCGGGTTGGAGCGTCCTCATGTGAGTATAGTCTTGTCCCAGATTATGGTTTGAGGGTTGGGTTGGAGCGTCCTCATGTGAGTATAGTCTTGTCCCAGATTATGGTTTGAGGGTTGGGTTGGAGCGTCCTCATGTGAGTATAGTCTTGTCCCAGATTATGGTTTGAGGGTTGGGTTGGAGCGTCCTCATGTGAGTATAGTCTTGTCCCAGATTATGGTTTGAGGGTCGGGTTGGAGCGTCCTCATGTGCGTATAGTCTTGTCCCAGATTATGGTTTGAGGGTTGGGTTGGAGCGTCCTCATGTGAGTATAGTCTTGTCCCAGATTATGGTTTGAGGGTCGGGTTGGAGCGTCCTCATGTGCGTATAGTCTTGTCCCAGATTATGGTTTGAGGGTTGGGTTGGAGCGTCCTCATGTGTGTCTAGTCTTGTCCCAGATTATGGTTTGAGGGTCGGGTTGGAGCGTCCTCATGTGAGTATAGTCCTTGTCCCAGATTATGGTTTGAGGGTTGGGTTGGAGCGTCCTCATGTGTGTCTAGTCTTGTCCCAGATTATGGTTTGAGGGTTGGGTTGGAGCGTCCTCATGTGTGTCTAGTCTTGTCCCAGATTATGGTTTGAGTGTTGGGTTGGAGCGTCCTAATGTGCGTCTAGTCTTGTCCCAGATTATGGTTTGAGGGTTGGGTTGGAGCGTCCTCATGTGCGTATAGTCTTGTCCCAGATTATGGTTTGAGGGTTGGGTTGGAGCGTCCTCATGTGAGTATAGTCTTGTCCCAGATTATGGTTTGAGTGTTGGGTTGGAGCGTCCTCATGTGCTTCTAGTCTCAAGTGAGCTAAAAATATATCATGCAACGTTTTATCAGGCAGATATCAATGTGGTGGTATGATAAATTCTAATACACTGTGCTTTATGACTAAAATATCAGTAAATTACACATAGTTTGCATAGCATCTTGTTGAGATTTTTTCAAATCATATTATAAGTTAACAAATTGAATCTCAGCTCAGATATCCTTAGTTTCACCTATTAACAATTTTTCGACTCTTCGATGCCATCTGATCACAAGAAAAATCTGATTATTGAAAATAAAACATGTCCATTTTAGTGAAATAAGGGCTACACAGACCAAAAAATTGTCCTAAATTAAAAAAAAACATTCTCTTTTTCAACACAGGTTTCAAGGTTATATGAAAACATACTTTTATTCATATTTCCTGGTTTAGCATTTGCAATAAGTACACTGAATACAAACAAAAAAGAAAATTAAGAGTATTATATCAAGATTTCTTTGTCCATTATAGAAAGGCATTACAGAAATAATACCGGTACATGTTTGTTTCTGTCTTTTCTCATCAAGATCGTTTTTTGTATACAGAGGGTAAACAGAATAGAGCTATCACTACAGGTGATACAAACATACCCTGCAATACCAAATACACAAATATAGACAAACATGTTTCATTGTGACTATAAACTATGTGAAAAGTGATATTTCATTTGAATGTGACATTTTAAGATGCTATCCCGCTTTTAATGATATACAAGGCGCCTACCAGGCTACTGAACACCTGAATATATGCTATCCAACTGAAATAAATCCACCTATCCTAAACGAATTAACATAATTGATGTGGTATGTGATATCAAAATTATATGACAGAGTTGTTAATGGTATCATATTAACACCAAAAAAATGTTATTTTTTAATTCACCACATGACATGGCAGTAAAGTTTTATTCGACTGAAAAGAGATTATAGCTGATATGGTTACGAAATGTTAAATTTTTATATCATTATAAATGTAAATTTAGTTACCACGGGAATATCATGTTTCTTTGTATGATAAATACCCTGCTTTGGAATTTGTTAATTCCATCTTTCAATTGAATCACATAAAATGAAAATGAAATACATGTACATAACAAAATATTAAGAAAAAAGCAAGTGTTATACAGAGGATAAAACCCCTTTCCATAAACCCCTTTAGAAAGCTATGTGCACTAATAAGGTAAAGTAATTATTACTTGGCATACAGGATGTAAACACTGAAAAGGGGTGTAAACAAACCAGAGCTGTCCCAAGCCATCTTTGTGACCTTGACTGTCCCATCAAGCTTTTTATTACTGCCATTAAGTTAGCACAAATGTAAAATTGTATTCAGTCCATTTTTGGTGGACAACTTTATGCTTTGGATTAAGTCTGATGTTTCCTTATTTCAGCCATTTCTCAAACAAGTGAATAAAAAGGAATATGAAATACACGTACAATAAACTATAACACTGACAAGTTGACATGAACACGCTATTATTATGCAAATCACATAAACTGGTTACTTAGCTGAAATTGCATGTTGAAATGAATTTGTTTAAATTAGCAATAACACATGATCTATCTGACATCAAAATATATCATTTTTGCAAACCTGAAAATAATACGCTGTAATTATTATTAGGGAGACATGCCTTATGCGTGACCATTTTTAAGTTTCGCCAAGCTGTATAATGCTCAAATATGACAACTGACATCTAAGTGTTACCTTAACCTTTAAGGGAACATGAAAGAGGTTTCTACATGTAACTGTTAAACACATTTGGCAAGTTATTTAAGAAGTGCATAATTACTATTGAAGTATCAGTTTGGATTGACCATTGGCCTTTTAGTCTGACTTTGAGCCGGGAACATGGGTCTTAACACAAACTGGTGAACATTTGTTGTCAGTTATTGCTCCATTAATGACAAAGTAACAGTTTGGACAAATTTTACCTTCGACCTGTAAGTGTGCCCTTGACCTTTAAGTAAGGTAGACAGGTGTTACATGTTAAACACCGCCTCCTAATGATGGTCTTTTGTAATTATTAATTTTAAAATTGCATGCTGAATGATGTGCTGAATGATGTAATTACTGTCTGTACAAACCCGAACACACACATACATACAGTAACAGACACACAAATGTGCACTCATACACTCAACCATTTTTACAAATAATTATCGTTGTTTCTGAAGATGTCTCAAATAAAATAGAAAAGAAAGATATGCCAAAGACATTACCCACGTAAACCATCTATTGCTTTGTCAGAGGCTTTGCAAATCTGCCATGGTTTAGTGCACGTGCAAATAATTCAGGAACATTTACATAACTTCGATTGAAAATTGTGTCATTTTACATCTACATTTAGTGGTAATTACATATTTTAAATCAAGCACTTAACAAATTTAGAAATAGTTCACTTCACAGACAATTGGATGAACAGTAAAACTGCCATATTCCACCCTACTGGGGGCATACAAACAAAAATTGCACTGGGGGTTCAAAACCCAGGACAAAAAAAAGCAAATACTAAAACATAACCACTAGACTTGCCTGCCCTGAGGGTTCAATACCCAGGACAACAAGGAGCAAATACTAAAACATACGGAATCCTGATAGTGCCATATATAATCTTGCACTTCTTTCATCAAGGGCGAAACTAGAAACACGAAGCGATACTTGATATTTTTCTTGACAGTCGCGGCGACCCACGATATTTTTCTTAAAAGTCGCGGCGACGCACAATATTTTTCTTGACAGTCGCGGCGACGCATGATATATTTAATTCGATATATCGACCTTGTGTAGGTAATGATGATGTGGTCGATCTGGTTCTGGGTCCTGCTGTCTGGTGATGTCCATGTAAGTTTGTGGATCTCCTTGTGCGCGAACAGGGTCCCTCCTATGACAAAGTCGTTCTGTTGGCAGAATTGACTAGTCTCTCCCCGTTGTTGGTGATCACATCCACTCCATGTCTTCCCATGGTCCTCTTTTTGTCTTTGTTGTCGCAGCAAACCTTAGCATTGAAGTCGCCGAGCAACATCAGCATGTCGTGTTGGGGGATGTCCTTCTTGACAGTCGCGGCGACCCACAATATTTTTCTTAAAAGTCGCGGCGACGCACAATATTTTTCTTGACAGTCGCGGCGACGCATGGTATATATAATACGATATATCGACCTTGTGTAGGTGATGATGATTTGGTCGATCTGGTTCTGGGTCCTGCTGTCTGGTGATGTCCATGTAAGTTTGTGGATCTCCTTGTGCGCGAACAGGGTCCCTCCTATGACCAAGTCGTTCTGTTGGCAGAATTGACTAATCTCTCCCCGTTGTTGGTGATCACATCCACTCCATGTCTTCCCATGGTCCTCTTTTTGTCTGTGTTGTCGCAGCAAACCTTAGCATTGAAGTCGCCGAGCAACATCAGCATGTCGTGTTGGGGGATGTCCTTTGAAACACTTTGAAGGCGTCGTAGAATGCATCCTTGTCCTCTTCTTCTGCGTCGTCTTCTTCATATATAGAAACTTAATAGCATTGATTTTAAAGGTTTTGTAAGTATGATTTAAATTACAGTAATTAAACAATTGCAATATCAAAGCTACTAATTCACAAAAATCTGACATGCAAATTGCACATAAAGTTATACAAATAAAATGTTGATAAGTTTCCAATTCTTATTGGAATGGGTTAAATAAACCATTGGCTAATTTGCTTAAATATCATATTGAACATTATTCAGCTTAAAGGAAACATAATAAAACAAGAAACCGTCGGAGACCGGTGATCAATGCTCCCCAAAGGTTTTTTTTGTCACAATATTGCACTATATATTCAGATAAAAGGAAACGTCTTGAGGGCACAGTAGTTGGGGGGACAATAATTGCTTTATAGAAAATTTCAAAGGGCGATAACTCTGTGAATATACATCCGACCAGACCCCGCTAATAATACGCACATCTCTTCTTGGTAGTGAAGCTTCCCATAAAGTTTCATTGAATTACGGTCATTAGTTGCTGAGAAATAGCCCGGACAAGAATTGCACTATATGTACAGTTAATGGAAAATTTCAAACGGCCATAACTCTGTGAAAAATCATCCGACCAGAACCCGCTGATAATATGCACATCTCCTCTTGGTAGTGAAACTTCCCATAAAGTTTCATTGAATTCCGGTCATGAGTTGCTGAGAAATAGCCCGGACAAAAATTGTGCACGGACGGACACACAGACGAACAGAAGAAGCGGCGACAATATGCTCCCCCCAAAATAAATTTTGGGGGAGCATAAAAAGTGTTTGTGGATATTTGAGCATGTCTATTTCACACAAAGGAATCTTCTTTAGGTGTAAAATATCTCATTTGTTGAGCTATTCAAAATCCTGTGGGGAATATTGAATAGTTTTAAAACATTATACAAACTGGTTGGACCATAGAACATTATTTTGTTCCCCATAAAGCTGTTTGAAATGTTTCTGAGCTAAAGGATTACAGTAGCTTAAAGGGGTATACATGTAATAACGCTGTTTTTAATTTACTATAAACCTTATTTAAGCAATACATATTCTCTCTTTTCAAGCAGAAATTTATAATGAAACATTGTTATATTTATGATTTTTTTTAGACAAGATTGAAAAAATGCCCTTTATCACTCACCTGGGTAATGGGGCATGGCCAAAATTTACCCCGGGGGCATGTTTTCAACAGTTTTTTTTTTCTCAAAAAGCCCAAATCTGAGGCCTACACCATTCATCAGAAGTGTAAAGAGTACAATGCATTATGGGACACAACTTTCATTGGACGAGCAAATTTTATTTAGATTAAATGCAATACGATCATGTACAAATAACGTTTTATTGTGTCATACAAATTATGAAAAAAAAAGTGCTTCCTGGGGACTTTCTGATAACCGTAACGGGTAAAAATGAAAATGAATATCTGTTAACAGTTACACTGCGTTAGCATGTATATAAATCATCTTCATAATTTCATTTATTTTTCTTACACATACAGCTCTGATAGGGAATACATGTAATAAACACTGACTCTTTAGTTTTTCACAACTTTATTGGCATTACACAACAGATAAACACCAATTAGCTGTCGAAAGTGGTTTAACCTCTACACAGTTAAAAATCTAAAATTGGTGAAACGGACAAATAAAGCAATGAAGCTGTGATCGTCGCTATCTTTGTACCGGATTGCTGAATTTTGAATTTCAGATTGTCAGTTTGCGAAGTCATTTTTTGCCATTTCCCCATCGGCCGAATATTTATTATTTCGGTTATTTACAATGTATCCTAGTTTGCGGAATGCATATTTCCAATTCCCATGTTGCCGACTCCTTTTCATCTTGAAACAAGGTGAACGACGGCCAAACAACGTGGTAAGTAGCGTGTCCATCCCCCGGGAAGTGTCACCCATCGAGAAAAAAGAACACTGCTGACGGGCTTTTTGTTTAAGTACACTGTGTCTGTACTGTAGTCAGGCAAATATAAAATATGGGCTCTCAGTTGTAGTGACAGCCATTTTGTAAAAATGTTTTTTGTCACTTTGACCTTGACCTTTGACCTAGTGACCTGAAAATCAATAGGGGTCATCTGCGAGTCATGATCAATGTACCTATGAAGTTTCATGATTCTAGCCATAAGCTTTCTTGAGTGATCATTGGGAAACCACTTTACTATTTCGAGTCACTGTGACCTTGACCTTTGACCTAGTGACCTCAAAATCAATAGGGGTCATCTGCCAGTCATGATCAATGTACCTATCAAGTTTCATGATCCTAGGCATAAGCCTTCTTGAGTTATCATCCGGAAACCATTTTGCTATTTCGGGTCACCGTGACCTTGACCTTTGACCGAGTGACCTCAAAATCAATAGGGGTCATCTGCGAGTCATGATCAATCTACCTATGAAGTTTCATGATCCTAGGCCTAAGCATTCTTGAGTTATCATCCGGAAACCACCTGGTGGGCGGACCGACGGACCGACAGACCGACAGACCGACCGACATGTGCAAAGCAATATACCTCCTCTTCTTCGAAGGGGGGCATAAATATGAAATGACATTGAAATCCTTCTAGGAATGCACAAATTACAGAGATGATACTAATTTCATACAGAATACTCACACACATACACACACAAGAACTCAGAATTAGAGGTAAGGTGTGACTAAAATATGCCCTCCTCAATAATGGCCAAATGTTCGAACAAGTTCGTTAAATTGCTGATCACCAGTGGATTTTAAATTGAAAGTTTCAGCTATGGTTCTCATATTGCAGCCATTACTAGTCAAAGGCTTCGAGTGATTTGGAAGGTATGATATGAAAGAAATTCAATTTATTGTAGATCTTTTTCAAATTGCCTGACACTACACTCACACAAAGAAATTTGCGGAGCGATTATATCTTATAAATATATTACAATGTTCAGGTATTCAATGGGTAGGGTAATCTGATTATACGAGCTATTGAAGCATGGGTACTGAATAATTTTTAAATGTCATAATTGGACCAAAGAACATTTTTAAGGCATAGCATGTCCATTATAATTATTAAAGAGTGTTATCAATTCAAGTCATCAAATAAGCAATGTCAAGTTTGTGCCATTAGTATTGTCAGAAAGAAATATGTTAATAGATCTGTTATTCAGCTTTTAAAAATGTATTTCACATTCCAATAAATCTAAGTTAAATTTTATACTCCATGTACATTTCTGTTTTGCAAAATTATTGTAAAGCTATTGGTTGGTCACAAGTGATACATTATCTTGTGCTTCTAAATTTCTTAATTTTATATACATACATGTACTTCACATATTTATACATAAACCATAAACTGCAATAATGGGGTTAGACTTTACCATGGTTTTAGATAGAGTTTACCTGTCCGAATATTGCTGATCTAACAGTAAGTGGTTATTTGTTGGAAGAAAGTGTCAAGACAAGGAAAACAAGAGCACCGCCTTGCGGGTGCAGACCGCTCATCTATTTTCTTTTTAAAGGTGAAGGGACTCTCATTTTCAATCACAAAGGAGGGAGGGGTGGAGTGAAGAGCGGTGCATTGTGTGGGGGTGTGGACATTTATTACATTATCTTCCAAAAATGCGAAAAAAAGGGGAAAAAAAATCGGGGGGGGGGATGGGGGGGGTGGGGGGGGATTCTTGGGTGCGATGGTTGGACGGTATTTCAAACATAAAATAATAAAAATAAATATTTGTGTTTTTTAACCGTTTCATAAAAAAATGGGGGGGGGTGAGGTGGGGGGGGGGGTATAGTGTGAGGGTGTGGCGGTAATTTGTGAGATGATCTTAAAAAAAAAAAAAAAAAAAATAGGGGGGGGGATTCGGGTGGGGGGAGGGTGGGTGGGTGGGGGATTCTTGGGTGCGATGGTTGGACGGTATTTCAAACATAAAATAATCAAAATAAATAGTTTTGTTTTTTTAACCGTTTAAAAAAAAAATTGGGGAGGGGGTGGGGTGGGGGGGGTATAGTGTGAGGGTGTGGTGGTCATTTGTGAGATGATCTTAAAAAAAAAAAAAAAAAAAAAAAAAATAGGGGGGGGGGGGTGGGGGGGGGGCACGGGCGATGGTTTGGGTGGAGTCTATTGTGGTAAGTCAGGTAAGAGTAGTTTTGTCAAAGTATCAATCAAATCTAATCATAAATAAAGAAGTTATGGCAATTTTAGAGAAATTTAATAATTTGACCTTGAGAGTCAAGGTCATTCAAAGGTCAAGGTAAAATTCAACTTGCCAGGTACAGTAACCTCATGATAGCATGAAAGTATTTGAAGTTTGAAAGCAATAGCCTTGATACTTAAGAAGTAAAGTGGATCGAAACAAAAAATTTAACCATATATTCAAAGTTACTTAAGTCAAAAAAGGGCCATAATTCCGTAAAAATGACATCCAGAGTTATGCAACTTGTCCTTTTACTGTACCCTTATGATAGTTTGCGAGTGTTCCAAGTATGATAGCAATATCTATGATACTTTAGGGGTAAAGTGGACCAAAACACAAAACTTAACCAAACTTTCAATTTTCTAAGTAAAAAGGGCCTATAATTCCGTCCAAATGCCAGTCAGAGTTACATAACTTTGCCTGCACAGTCCCCTTACGGTAGTTAGTAAGTGTTGCAAGTATGAAAGCAATAGCTTTGATACTTAAGGAATAAAATGGACCTTAACACAAAACTTAACCAAAATTTTCAATTTTCTAAGTATAAAAAGGGCAAATAATTCTGTCAAAATGCACGCCAGAGTTATCTAACTTTGCGTGCCCAGTCCCCTCATGATAGTAAGTAAGTGTACCAAGTTTGAATGCAATAGCATTGATACTTTCTGAAAAAAGAGGACCTAAACGCAAAACTTAACCAAAATTTTAAATTTTCTAAGTATAAAAAGGGCACATAATTCAGTCAAAATGCACGCCAGAGTTATCTAACTTTGCCTGCCCAGTCCCCTCATGATAGTAAGTAAGTGTACCAAGTTTGAATGCAATAGCATTGATACTTTCTGAGAAAAGTGGGCCTAAACGCAAAACTTAACCGGACGCCGACGCCGACGCAGACGCCGACGCCAAGGTGATGACAATAGCTCATATTTTTTTTTCAAAAAATAGATGAGCTAATAAATGAATGCCAGAATTTGTGTATGGATATCAGTATGTAATATCTGAATACTATAATGATAACTATATAAATCAGTTTTGATAGCCGAGATATTAAGTCTTGTTTGTATATTCTTTTAGCAAAGATCTTAAATAAGTAATAAGTCATATATAATAACTGTATATTCAAAACAAGAGGGCCATGATAGCCCTGTATCGCTCCACTGTTTTTTCTTTGCGAAAAAAAAACGTGCAATGCGCATGGGTTGAAATGTACTCAAGCATGTGACTTTCTCTTTCTATCCCTCGTCCCACTGGGGGTTTAAAGTTGGAAGGGTGAGCATTTTTATAAATGGAAAAAGTTACTAGCGTGTTAACTAAACAGACTTAAAAGCCCGGGAATTGTTGCACAGGTCCTTTGCTTATAACGTAGGTACATTTATCTCTCCAAAAGATATTGTCGTTCTTTCTATTTCACATATTTTTAGACGCCGACGATCAAATCTACGCATTTGATTTGAAACAGATTCTCAAGACCCATAGGAATGAAAATGCCTTAAACCTTTACCAAACGACACATTTTGGACTTTCCCAATTTGAAAGAGGTTGCAGATGTCAATTAAATTAAAATGGAATATGAAGGAAATGATCAGGTAGGGTAGAAATAATTGTGATAAAAGGAGAAATTGCTCATCAACCCACACATCCCTTAGACCAACAGGCCTGAGAATATTATGATAATCTAAAGATTATTTCTTTATATTTATAAATGTTTTTAATTAAGTAATACATTTGACTTCTAAGATCAATTCATAACTTATATTAAGAAAATTATAAAATGGTCAGAAATATATATGGATTGTTGAGCAATTGACAATCATATCCACAATTCATGAGTCACGATTCACAAATGGAACAATGAATCATTAGTTATTAAAAAGCAGCATATACGATAGTTAAGAACATTGCACTTCATTAATTTCAACACCTTCTCTTGGATACAAAGTTTGAGTTTACCTTGCAGTATCATATATTGACTTTTCTTGAAATAATTATGTTCATGGAAGTTGTGTTTTTAAAATCAATAATATATTATTAAACTGGTTTTAACACTACAAAAAAAGACATGAAATTAACATGTCATCCAAAATATTTTCATCCAGATATATGGTCACTTTCAACATATTTAAATAAAACCCGACTTTTTTCAGTTTGTAAGAAAAACATTCATAACACATATGTTCTTACTTCAATGCCTTTGTAAGCAGTCACCATCTGACCTAAAATGGCGCTAAATTACAGGGTTTTATCTCATGTTTACAAGATGTTGATGTTGTTGTTGGTCACAGCCAAACGGCCGCAGTAATCTCCACTGGTAAACGTCATATGTTCAGTTTTGTGACCCCCGGGGCCGGGTCAAATTTGAGCCCAGGGAAATAATTTGAACAAATTTGGTAGAGGACTATTAGATATCACTACATACCAAATTTAGTAGCCCTAGGCTCTATAATTAAGAACAAGAAGATTTTTAAAGTTTGCACACAATAGGCCTTATTTAAGCATATGTTCATTTTTGTGACCCCTGGAGCAAGGTCAAATTTGTTCCCAGGGGCATAATTTGAACAAACTAGGTAGAGAACTATTATATGTCACTACCTACCGAATTTAGTAGAAATAGGTCCAATGGTTATGGACAAGAAGATTTTTATAGTTTGCACAAAATGGGCCCAATATAAGCATATGTTCAATTTTGTGACCCCTGGGAAACGGTCAAATTTGATCCCAGGGGCTTAATTTGAACAAACTTGGTAGAGGACCATAAGATGTCATTACATACCAAATTTGGTAGCCCTATGCCATACGGTTAGGACAAGAAGATTTTTAAAGTTTGCACAAAATAGGCCTTATATAAGCAAATTTTCGATTTTTGACACCCCCAGGGCAGGGTCAAATTTGACCCCAGGGGCATAATTTGAACAAACTTGGTAGAGGACTATTAGATGTCATTACATACCAAATTTGGTAGCCCTAGGCCCAATGGTTATGGATGTAAAGATTTTTAAAGTTTTCACAAAATAGGCCTTATATAATAAGCAAATTTTCAATTTTTTGACCCCCAAGGCAGGGTCAAATTTGAGTCATGTTGGTAAAGAAGTATGCACAATATTAAAGCAATATGTCAAGGGACATAGGAAATATTTGGGGTGGTTCGCAAACTTTTACATAGAGTTATTAATAATATGCATATTCTAAGTGGAAAAAAGGCCATTATTCTTATAAAATGATTGATACAGTTGTCTGCTCTTGTTTGTAAGTTGGGGTCATGTTGGTAAAGAAGTATGCAAAATATTTAAGAAATTTGTCAAGGGACATAGGAAATATTTGGGGTAGTACGCAAACTTTAACATTTGCACGCTTACGCTTACGGGAAGCCGATCCCGGGTTGAGTAGGATAGCTCCACTATATATATTTCATATACAATAGACAAGCTAAAAATTAATGTCTTCTAGTGCATCTGGGGCATCACCAGCCTTACCAGCTGTTTCACAAGAAAGAGAGCAATCCTTTGTCACAACTTCCATAAACTTGTCCGCGTTGAAGTTTTACAAGAATGGTTGAATATGAGCACCAAATATTTTCTCTCCCAAGTACCTTGGTATGTTTTGCTGGTTGTGTGCATGTTGCAATGTTGGTGGAACTCTGGTTGAGCCAAGTTCTGGACCACTATTACCGTCATATCTTCTAATGGTGAATCATTGGCATCATCTCCTGCATCACAAAATCGAAAGCTTAATCACAACATCAATCTACATAACTGTCCAGTGTCCATCTAATTATTGTATTCAGGAAATGATTCATAAGACATGCTTGCCAAGAATTGTATGTTAAGAACTCATTTTGATGAAATAAAGAGTTTTTGGAGGTTAATTCTTATTTTCAAAAACCCTAATTGAAGGGCAAGTCATCATTTTGATAAAATGAATTGTGTATCAAGTCCTCACTTTTATGATAAATCAATTGTATGTCAAGTCCTCACTTTTAGAATAAAATAAGTTTTGTGTAAAGTCCTCATTTTGATTGATAAGAATTTTTTTGAGAAAGTTCTTATTTTAAAAAAACTGGAGTCATCATTTTGATAAAATGAAGTGTGTATCAAGTCCTCACTTTTATGATAAATCAATTGTATGTCAAGTCCTCACTTTTATAATAAAATAAGTTTTGTGTAAAGTCCTCATTTTGATTGCAAATAATTTTTTTGAGAAAGTTCTTATTTTCAAAAAACCTAATTGAAGGGCAAGTCATCATTTTAATAAAAAGAAGTGTGCATTAAGTCCTCACTTTTATGATAAATCAATATGTGTGTCAAGTCCTTACTTTTATAATAAAATAAGTTTTGTGTAAAGTCCTCATTTTGATTGCAAATACTTTTTTTTTAAAAGATCTTATTTTGAAAAAACTAATTAAAGGGGAAATCATCATTTTGATAAAATGAAGTGTGCATTAAGTCCTCACTTTTATGATAAATCAATCTGTGTGTCAAGTCCTCACTTTTATAATAAAATAAGTTCTGTGTAAAGTCCTCATTTTGATTGATTAGAATGTTTTTGAGAAAAATCTTATTTAACAAAAAAAAAATACATTGTAATTGAAGGAAAAGTATTATTTTGATCAAATGAATTGTGTATCAAGTTCTCACATTTATTGAGAAAATTATTATTTTCAAAAAAAAATAATTGTAGGACAAGTCTTTATTTTCATCAAATGAATTGTGTGTCTTAAGTCCTCACTTTAAATTATATAAAGATTTTTGGGGAAAATTCTTATTTGCAAACAACTAATTTAGGGCAAGTCTTCATTTTGATAAATAAATTTTATATGAAGTCCTCACTTTTATAATATAAACAACAAGAAAATTCGTTTAATTGATATCCCCCACCAAATAAATTTTGTTTATTAATGGGTGAATAACTTAATTAAAGCTTATTTGTAGGGTTGTGCCTTTTCTTACTTTTTTGTAGTTACATCATACAAAAAAACAAAGGGCAATATCTCTTATTTAAAAAAGTGTAGGGGCATGGTTCTTGTGCATGGAGCTTCTCCTTATTAATATCTATACGCCCATGAAGTTTCATGTTGAAAACTTGTATCATATCTGAGATATAGCCCTGAAAAGTTACATCATACAAAAACAACAAATGGCAATAACTCTCATTTAAGAAAGTAAAGGGTTATGGTTCTTGTGCATGGAGCTTCTCCTTATTAATATCTATACGCCCATGAAGTTTCATGTTGAAATCTTGTATCGTGTCTGAGATATAGCCCTGAAAAGTTACATCATACAATAACAACAAAGAGCAATAACCCTTATTTAAGAAAGTGTAGGGTTATGGTTCTTCTACACGGCACTTCTCCTCATTGATATCTATAAATTCATTAAGTTTCATGATGCAAATTCTTATAATTATAGTTTCTGAGATATAGACCTGAAAAGTTTGTGATGGACGGACTAACAGATGACAGACTGACAGACTGACGGACAACACCAAAACTATATCCCTCCGCCTTTGGCGGGGGATAAAAATGTGTCAAGTCCTTGTTTACTTGACTTTGTGTTATTCTGTGATACATATATAAATTGCATTAAACGTAACAAGAAAACATTGCTTCTAAACAAACATTAATTTAACTAAACAATTAATACTGTGTGTCAGAACTGTGTTATCTAAAGATAATTGTTATTATTGCTGTTAATTGAGTACTTTATGAAAATAAACACTAAAATAATCAACACTTTGTGAGTTGCTTTTGCGCGTCTTCCGAACTACGAACTGCGTCTCAAACACCAATCATCCACTGTGGCATAATGTATGTTCTATTATTTGTGTGACACACATATTGACATTTTCTAAACTGTATTATATAAAATTTCATTAAATATAAATTTTATGGTTTTGCTATACATGTATTGCAAAATGTCAAATGTTTGTTGTAGACTTAATTAGACTAATACCAATTGAAGTCTGTGTTGTTTTCACACATTTAAAAATTATCAATTTTACAGATTTTTGAAATAAAGTAGCTATTTAACATAACAAGCGGGCCATGATGGCCCTTAAGAGCTCATATGAGTTCACGGACACAAATTTACCTGATAGAAGGCATGAACTTAGTAAAAGAAAAATATGATAGACCTAAAAAAAAAGACGTGTTCATAAGGCACAGTTGCCCCCACATTCCACTTTTGTCGCAAAACTACGCTTATGTCAAACACAACCTGTTGATAGCCATATTTGACTATTGACCTGTAAGTGCGACTTTGACCTTGGAGTTCAGCCTTCTCATGTTAGCCATTTGTAAGCATTAAATTTTGGAAGTCCCAGGCATAAAATTGCACTTCAATGCTAAGAGTATAATTAAACCATTACAATGTATCACATTATAATAAATATTAATTTTTAATTTAATGTGTTTTGAACAAATGTACGTGGGTCATTCAAAAGTTGTTGTCTAGTAACCTTTTGTTGATTTAGTTATTCCAGGGTATAATCTACATGTGCGTCTCGCGTCTATGACGCACAAATTAATATTGAAATAGACGCATTGCTGAACTGTATCCATTACCGCATACGCGAATCACGATAAGCACAAAGCATCTTGTGTATGAGTCAAAAGTGTAGCAATGAACGCTGAGTTAAATTAACCGAATGAGGCTTGAAGACTCCAGCAAGTCTTTTGATTGGCTCTAGTCGAGCCGCTGATGTATAATACAAACTAATTAGAATCTACCTTTTAAATAGAATGTGTTATGATATTTTCTCGAATCCCCGGATGAAAACCTGCTTTAACTTTGTGTAACTTAGTCATATATAATACAGAAAAAATGCCTCCGAAACAAGGTGTTGAAGCTTAATCCAAAACAAACAAATCTGGCAATACCTTATATTTCTGAAAGTTTTATTGAAGTATAAAATTGAAAATTGCCTTTTACAAAAAATGTCACGCAAAACCAGTACACTTGGGGCAATTTTAAGGATATTGTTCAATATATTTTGTTAATGAAGCAAGTTATTGAGAAAAATTTTCACATTTAAGTTAATCACATGGAAACACTTCTGTAAGATAGAAAAAGAACTCAAACATGCTTAATGGTATGAAAATAAATGCATGTTTTATTTAGGCTTCATTATTTTTTAAATCACCCATAGGATATGATGCGGCATTTGTCTTTACGTAATATAAAAAATATCAATCATTTTTACCCGGAACTTGGCGCTGTAATAAATTTGCTATTCTGTGTGTTCTTTTACCAAGCTTGATTAGGAATTTTTGAAAACGCGCAATGGAGATTTTCTTTCACCATTAAAAATAATAGTTCACGGATTCAAACCATAATACCTGATTAATATGTTGCTACAGTGGATTCCTGTTCTTAGCATACCATGTCAGCAAAAAGTATGCTAATAACAGGAATATGCTTTTAACAGGAACACACATTTTAGCATAAATATAGCAACTGGGGGCATACAATAAGTCAAATCTGTTAATAATTGATCGTCAAAGTGAAATGTAAATGCAACATTGTATATGATTGATGTTTAAGATAACTATTTATCAAATGGAATTGTATTCTAAGGTATTTGCATTTGCATTTGAGCATTTTTTAGCAGATTTAAAGCATATTTTCTTGGCATTCTGAGAATGTTCTATATGCTATAAAGACTTTAAGTGAATTCTGAAATTGGGGTTAAAAATTATGCTATTAATAGAAGAAAAATACATTAAAATATTAGAATTAATCTGTGCTTTGACATTCTATATGCTAATAACATAAATATGCTATTATCAGGTATGCTAATAAGTAGAATCCAAAAATTATCCTTCAGTCTGACAGAATTTCCTAGCCTGTCAGACCAAACATCTGACAGATTTTTTTACATTTAGCGGTGTCTGACTTGGCTTCTCACTTTTGAGTTCATGATGCTTAATGTTTTAGATTCAACACTAGTTTCTTCAACCTCACGACACCAGAGCTCCTTTGATGCAAATATACTTAAGTGGTGTTAAGGGATATATTTTTTTCCCTGCAAATTGCGTTTAGTTCCTCACATCTGGTTAAAAATAAACCTGTTACCCTCCGATTGACTGTCAATTTATACAGCAAACTCCAATACATATTCCTGTTTGTATTCTTGTATGAAAATGTCCACAACATATGGGCGTAGTTATATGGGGACTGAATATTCAAATACATGTAGGTTAAGAAGTACAGTAAATGACATGACAAAATGCTGTTAGGACATATCATCATCCTTAATTCTAAACCAGCTATACATGACATTATTCTTAAGAGGGGCATTTTAGAATAAAGATAAAAAGATACAAACGATTCGCAATGGAAAAATTATTTCCTGCAAATATTTTTTATCGAAATTATTTCCGTCAAGACATGTTGTACAATAGCATGCCATGGTTAAAATGAGTGTGTAAAACAATGCCTAAACTCTTTCTGCAAAGTTTGGGAAGTCTGCTTTAGGGACATTTAAATGGAAGGACAGATGAAAGGTAACTCATTATAGTGCCACCAATGTTATTATTATGCAATTTTTTCGCAGTTCAGAGCTGAAAATAACATCCCAGAACTTAATTATCCACTGCCAAGTTATTCAATAAATAGTAAATTGTAAACATTTCAATTATGAAAAATTAAACAACTTGTAATTCAGACACAACTCACATTTTACCTGTTGTTAGCTTTGAACAAGCTAATTGGCCTCGGTGAAAAATAATTTACATTGAAATTGAGAAAAGTCCTCGAGAACTCAGTGCCCCAGATAATTATTTGGGAAATAGGGTTTTCAACCATTGATTTTGAAAAATAGGGTGATTTCATTCTTCATATAGAGTGAAATGAGTAATAAAAATGCATACCTTAAAATAATTGCTGATTTACTTCCGTTGACGCTGCACACTTGTATTGATTCAATAGAACTGTAAACTATCATCATAAATTTTAATAAACTGATGTTTCCTAATATCTTTAATCCTTTAAACTGTCCATGATATAAACTTTAAAAAATGTCGACAATTTCTAACCAATGACATGCCTTTTTATACTTTTGACAGGTTTGTTAAGTCACAGACTTTCCATCATGTTTTTTTGGATGTCAACTCAACTGCTGTATACACAGTTTCTAACAAAATCGATAACACGAATGATTCGGCACTTATTGGCTCTTGCTTTCTTGATTCAAAAAAGTTTGCGATCGGCTGATATTTTGGCGCAACATTCTCGGACGTCTTTCAACCTCTCTTAGCTATTTTTATTTCGCATTGTAATAGAAACTGAAAGTACAGACGCTTTACAAATACATGCACAATGGGCGACGAATTAGGTCAGATTGAAAACGCATAGCGTTTGAATAACTATGACCGTTTGCTGAGCTTGCTGAATGTAAGCGTCACCGCGTTACGATAATAATTCCAAAGAGAAAATACCTAAAATGAGCAAATCATTTTTAATCGAAGTTTTGTATCGTTAATTTGACGAATTTGCGTAAAAGTCAAATTGGTTGCGTTTTCAATACTCATGATATTGTATTTCATTGCATTTTTAAACATTTTAATAGGGTGAAAGACGCAGATACGCAGCTTATCTGGGGCACTGAGAACTGGTTAACAGACATGATATTTTGGATAATTGTAATTAAAAAGTTAGGACATGTATGGGGAGAACGAGAAACGTAAACAATGTTAACCAGAAAGGCACAATCACAGGCAATCGGCACCTGTGGCGGAAGCAATTATTAAGAATCATTAAGAAAATAAATCGATAGAAACAGAGAACCTACACTTGCGCACCCATTGAGCAACTCTTATCAGTCATCGTCGTGATTTTCGCAAAAGTTTTAACAGCCGTTAGACATTTATGATCGATTTTCTTATTAAGCGAATGGCAACAATTTTTTGATCGACTAGTTTGCAGCCAAAATATAAAGCACTTACCGCGTGTCAATGTTAAACTTTAAACAGGTCGTCACATAAACTTGCAGAAGATGTGAAAAAGGCACCATCATGGCAGCAGCCATTTTTTCCAAACAAACCAGTTTCGCACCAAAAGGCAAATATAACAAGAGTTCTGATTGGCTAATGCCATAATCTAAAAATAAATGCTGGTCGAGCAGGATTTTTCTGCACGAGCAGAAAAATGCTGGTCGAGCAGTAAATTTGCTGCTCGAGCAGCATTTTGCTGGTCGAGCAGCATTTAAATGCTGCTCGAGCAGCATTTTTTTCTGCTCGAGCAGAAGTTAAAGTTTCGACCCCTTTGGTATCCCATAATATTCAGCCTGCTGGTATGCAAAATATATTAATGTAGAGCAGGCTTGGCTGGGATATTGATTTTATCAGACTGCCATTCCCGGGCGTTGTATCAGATTGCAAAGATACAATACGTATTCAAATGTTTGTTTGAAAACTAACGGCGCACTGTCATGTTTTCAGCGCTAACATGCACGTAAGCCATGCTTAAGTACGGTATACTTTTCCACAATGAAATTGAGGCCTTGACATAAATTATTGCATTTTTAAGAGGGTTTTAACATGCAATTTAGTTGCAGTTTCGTAACATGTTACCGCTGTGTGATGTAAACATTAAGCTTGTAATATGATGCGGGGATAAAAGTAGGCCTGTTAAAGGGAGCTTACACTTTTGAATGAAATAAGAAAACGAATGAGGTGTATTGCCAATATATGAAGGTGTGTCCCCCATTTATATGTGGTACTATATTTTTGTGCTTTATTATTCACATATCCATAATACTTATAATGAGTTTATGGAAAAGACGATTATATAAAGTACAACATGGTAGATAATAAGACGAGACTTAATGTCATTTGCAGTACATAGGATATACACTTTTTTTATTAAAAAAACAAACATAATAAAATGCAACATGAATTCAAAACCATAAATATATATAATAAAAATATGTTATGTGTTTCTATTATACAATTAATCGATTTTATGATGCTTGTTTTAAACAGAAAATGATAACTGATCGCACTTAATAAAATAACTCATCCTATTACGTGTATATCCCAGTAAACCATGTCTCGTAGGAAAAGAATATAAATACACATCTAAAAACTTTAAGTGTATTATCAATAACGTAAATAATGGCCAGCTTGAAGGGGAATTTTCTTTTCTTTATTTAAGAGTGTGCAAATCTAGTATCAGTTTAACGATCGGTATGTCCAGTTCCGAAAATTTGAATAATTAATATATATCAAGCATTTGCGTTACACACGGAAGTTTTATACATAAAAGTAGTTAATAAGATATAAGCTATATCTGCCCGACTTAAGTTATTCATTGAAAATAATTGGCATTGCAAATATGTTCTTCCCATTTCACAAAATCTTAAGACAGCAAGCCCAAAATAAAAGGACGTACTTGCAAACCTATTTTATCATATACAAAAACAAGCTTTGCAGGGGTATCGATTGCAACAGACCGGGATTTTCCAAAGCCGTATCAGATTTCACAAGTACAATTTAAACTTATGAGGCGTTCGCCATGGGTCTTATAAATATTGGGTGTATTAACATAAACGAAATATCAAGCGCACAAGCCTCCCGTTCATCATGTTTAAGGTACACGATCTTCAACAATAGACAAATACATACTAGTAATACATGCCATGGCCAATGCGTCCCAACAATATATACCAGTGTGCAAGCTCCATTTTTATATTATAACGGGTATTTGAACATAACATACATACTTTGGAATTTTTACAAGTTTAAGATTTATAAAAATATGTTATGTTAAAGGTTTAATAATCGTACGGTCAAATAAAACATTATATCAAATCGCTGAAGGCACTGAAGTTGTTCGCTATTGCATAATCTTAGTTTTCAAAATTATGTTATAGCTTTTTATACCGCAAGTTTGAAATGCACACAACCCATTCAAATTTATAAAGAGTGTGTCGCAAAGCACAGGTTGAGATGTGGGTGCACTGTTTATCCTCATATTAATGTTATAGAGATAACTTAGACAAAGCAACAACAATATGTCTCTCGTTTTTCGCAGATGGTTGCTGCACTGGCAGCCATCTTTAGAATTTTGGTTGCCTTGCTAAAGAATAACAAGCCTAGAATCATGTACATGTTGTAAAATGTGTATCTAATACTACATTTATTTTCTTTAAATTATTGAGCAACAATTTTGGCGACATGACAGACGTTTAAAGCAAGTCTCGTTTCCGAAATAATCTACGGGATTTAACTGTGTTAACTTTAACTCAATATAGATCTAGTTATCGACATACACAATAATTGTTTTGACAGATGACGTCCGATTGATAATTTAATTAAATGTATGCAGATATAGAGAAATGTTAACAATCGCACAGCGTATTTTCTGTGTATGTTTCTATATTTCGATAACATGTGTTATAGATTAGTATACAATCAATATTTGTAAATAGTTATACTCGGCGAATCGCCGCAACTACGCGGCGTTACTCCGCGAATCGATGCCGAGGCAAAAACAGACGCGGCGTCACTCCGCGAAATTTCGCCGAGTGCCTCGGCATCATGCCGAGTAAATACGCGGCGAAAATACGTTAACAGAAGAATCTGTCCGCGGCATAGCCGCGGACTTTGTTGGTTTTGCGTGAGCTGTACTGTACAACCTTGTAGTAACTTTCTGTAAAATAAATTAAGCATTTAAAATAATTTAAAATGCAGTGCAAACATATATGAATGTAATTCATACTATACGGCACGGTTTTTTTTACAAGCACGTGATAATATCGGTAGTCGTCGATACAATTAACGCTATTTTCGGACACTTTAATTTTCGACTCTAAGTTTTCGGACACCGGTATTTTGTGAATACTTTTCGTATCTAAGTTTTCGGACACGAAAAAAAATTAATGTTTTTATGTGTCCGAAAACATAGATTAATTACGGTAGTTCACTTAAAGTTAACAATTTATACGGCAATCAGAATACAATCTAAAATAATCACCGTGTGGTGTAACTGTGATAAGCAAAATATGTGACTCTAACTGCCCAAATTAGGTACCGGTATCGTCCCCCTCATTGATAAACACAAGAGAAGAATGAATACTGGCAATGAGAGATGCCATTACGTTCTTGATCTAATTCACGCAGGGGAGAGCAGAATTGATTGAAAGAATGTTAATGAAGCCATTTATAATAAATCAATGACTAACAAAGTTCGGTACGTCAGAACTGACTTGTGTTACATTATCACACGGACTTACAAAGTACGGTACGCCAGAACTGACTTATGTTACATAATTAATCAATGACTTTCAAAGTTCGGTACGTAAGAACTGACTTATGTTACATAACCAATCCATGACTTGCAAAGTACGGTACGCCAGAACTGACATATGTTACATAATCAATCAAGGACTTTCAAAGTACGATACGCTATAACTGACTTATGTTACATAATCAATCAAGGACCTACAAAGTACGGTACGCCAGAACTGACTTTTATCACATGCCATACCCTGTTTCCCATGTAATATAACCATTACGAATAGTTTTATCGTACACATGTGTAATATACTTGTTAAGCGTTTTCGTTGGCTTATTTTCGTTCGATTGACCAATCGCATTTTGTTATTTTGCTGAAATGACGTTGCAACGTCAAATGACGTCACGAAATGTAAACAACATTCGGGATTTATCATTATGTTTGCGTAAATATTTATTTAATTTGCTCAATAAAAACATGTGATAAAAAAGATCTTACATTCGTTGTCATTTTATACCATTTTTTATTAAAATCGTTCAGGAAATTCGTTAGTAAGCTCGCCAAAGGCCCGCTTACTAGCAAAATTCCTGAACTCGTTTAATAAAATAGTGTATGATATGACAACTCGTGTCAGATCCGATATATGTTACAATCAATCAAGGACTTACAAAGTACAGTACGCCAGAACTGACTTATGTTATTTTCTGACGAGTCGTTATGTTTGCATTATATGAGTCGCGTTCTGAGAAAACTGGACTTCATGCATATGCGTAAAGTGTCATCCCAGACTAGCCTGTGCACAGGTTAATTAGGGACGACACTTTCCGCCTAAACTTGAGTTTCGGTAAGGAGGGACTTCCTTGAAACTAGATATACCATAAAAGCGGAAAGTGTCGTCCCTGATAAGCCTTTGCGGACTGCTTTACACTTTACGCACATGTATTATACCCAGTTTTCGCAGAACAAGGTTCAATTATTATGTTAAACTTAAAATTGTTTTGTCTTTATATCGGTTCATCTGATCTGCTCTTCGTGTGAGATATACCCACTTAAGTGATTTCCGACTGTTAACCTATAGACATTTTAGTAAGATCTAAAGAATTGCAAACAACAAAAATAAACCGTTTTGATGTAGTTGATATTTTATTAAGATTTTATTGACAACTAAACAACATTTAATACTATACATATCGTTGTGAACACAAAATGATACGCATATATCAAAACATTAAAAAAATGAACACTTTAAATGAGAATCACGCAGTACTACCATAATATATACATTTAAATAAACACTGCCAAGCCAACATAAAAAATCGAATGTCTGAGATTTTTTTTAATACCAATGTTGAATATACTGGAAACAAACACAATTGTATATTTATTAATATATTAAAATAACGCACGATTAATTGCGAATTTCCCATACAATGTTAACATGTCACATTTACAGACAGAAATTACATCTTCTTAATGCAAAGTACCATATTCGACATTTTGAAATAAATACAGTACAGCGCAATAGCATGGTATAAGGATTTTTTTTTAATTCTGTTCAAGATACCTTAAATTATGCATGATTTTATCCATATAAATAACATTCAGTCCTTTTTAAACATGCTTCAATGAAAATATTGCATAAACAACAAGCTAAACAAAAAAAAAGCAATCGCAACAAAGGTTGTGTGATACTTATGAACGAATCACAAATTATTTTTAGTTTTGTCGGAACTTCTTGTGACCGCAATCAGCCACGAACAATTCACAAATAACGACTTCGGCTTCCCCGTTTGGTAATGTTTGTATCCCCCTTTTTTTTTTGGGGGGGGGTGAGGGTGGGGGTGGGGGATGGAGACAGGGCTTGTATTCTCAATTTACCTTCTACGAGAAAGCTTAGCTAAAGATATTTAAGGCAACATGTTAGATGAAATTTGCTCAATGTCTTCCATGTAGTTTGCTTACAAAATAATATTACTTACGTAATTTTTGGTTAGGCTAATGTAAAAGTTCCTTCACATGAAAGAGCCAGATGCGTACTGAACTCTATACAGTTAATGAATTGTACAAGGTTTACCCTATGGGGCATTGTTAATACGGGCAGACATCATGCAATGCTAGTAGGAGAAATGCGCCCAAAAATAACGCGTTTACTCTTGCTTTGCGTCCGTGCGTAGGTCAATCACTGAATCCACCGTCATAGGTTCCGTGACGTCAGGCGTTGTGACGTCACTTTCATTGACCGCTATTCGCTCGCACAGCGATCTCTGGACCTGGCGATTGGTCAGAATTTGGAACACCAGCAATAGCATTCCCTGAAAGTTTAGAGAATATTCGTCATTTAGTGGATTCGAAGAGAGTAAACGAAAGATCCGAACTAAATTTCATGGCGTCTTTTCACAAAGATTTTACATTAAACACAATAGTAATACGTTTCGCATAATAATACTTATTAATATCTATGTGAACGTAAAAAGCATTATAAAAAGAAAAACGCAAATTACAATAGGAAAATGAATGAGATTGAGGATCTTAGAAGAAAAAACCGAGAGATTTTTGGAAATACTTTAGAACAAAAAAAAAGTTTAAAAAAATCTGGAAACATACCTTTAGATGCTTTTTGAGACTATTTTAAGACTTTAGGAGGAAATGTTTTTAATTGTGAAAATGATGAATCTGAGTTTTTTTTTATGAACATAATAATTTTGATTTGCCGAATAACGTTCATCCGGAGCTAGATAGACCTATCTCTGCCAAAGAAATTGTTAAAGCCGTTAAACTACTTTAGCGGAACAAAGCCCATGGACTTGATAATTATTGAATGAATACTTTATATAATCTATCGACATTTTAGCATTGCCTTTGAGTGATATGTTCAATGAGATAATAGACTCTAGAGTTTTTCCCGAAGCGTGGACAGTCGGTATTATTGTTCCATTACAAAAAAGGACTCCGAGTCAGTTGTAAACAACTACAGAGGCATTACACTTGTAAGCTGTCTTTCTAAACTGTTGACCTCAGTTATTAATAAGAGAGTTGAAAATGTCTGCAATGAATATAACATTATTTCGGACGCCCAATACAGATTTCGAAAAGGACGTTCTATTGTAGATGCAATATTTATACTTTAGTCATTAGTTCAGAACTATATGTTTGAAAATAAACGTCTGTATGTTACGTTTGTCGACATGTTGAACTATTTTGATTCTATTTATAGAAACGGTCTTTGGTTGAAAATGTTTATATCGAGAATCCAGAGTAAAGTTTTACGAGTTGTTAGAGATATGTATAACAATGTTAAATCATGTGTTAAGTCATTTTCTTCATTTTATGATTATTTCTCATACTCAGTAGGCTTGCGTCAAGGGGAAGTAATGTCCCCTTTGCTATTTCCTCTCTCTGTTGAGGACTTGGAATTTTATCTCTAAGATGATATTGATGCAGGTAAAAATTTAGATGATGTTATGATTGTATAACTTTTGTTTGCTGACGACATAGCTATTATAGATAAAATTCCAACAGAAATTCAAAACCATTTAGACCATTTGCACACTTACTGCAACAATTGGGGATTGCAGATTAATATAAATAAGACCGAATTATGATTTTTCGTAAGCGAGATGGATTACTGGCCTCAGAGAAGTGGACCTAAAATAGTAAGCCAATATAAGTTGTTTAGTGATTTTAACTTTTTGGAGTTGTTCTAAATTATACTGGTAGTTTTAATCATAATAAAGAATATTTAGTTGGTAAAGGGCTAAAGGCTATGAATGTTTTACTTTGTAAATGTCAGGACTATGATTTGAAGCCTAGTACTCTTTGTCAATTGTTTGATGTCTTTGTTGGCTCTATCATCAATTATGGAGCAAAAGATTGGGGATATACTATGTCAAAAGAATTAGAAAGGCTGCATCTAAAATATTTAAACGTCTATTAAAAGATAGACTTAATACATGTAATAACATGGTGTATGGCGAACTTGGGAGATATCCGCTTTATACACATAGATACGTGCGTTAACTGAAATATTGGTTTAAGCTGCCGTCAAGCGACAACACCATTTTAAAATATGTATACAACGAAGCCGTTAGATATTGTAAATAGGGTTTGTACAAATTGGGTATATAATGTTAAAACGATGTTAAATAATTATGGTTTTCCAGATTTATTCAAAATTATGATATGATATGAAATAATTTGTGTTTGTATTTAAATGTAAAATTGTTTCATTTCTTTTAAACTTAAATGGTACAATGCTGTGAACGAAGCTCTACGATGGATATGTATAGGCAGTTTAAAGCATATCTAGTATATGAACCATATCTTAATATTCTATCTAAATAATTAAGAGCATATGTTAGTAGATAACGTTTATCTGTACACCCTTTGAGAATTCAAACGGATAGATACGCTAGAAATGTAGAGGAAAGATCTGTAAGATACTGTATTTTGTGTGATTTAAATGACATTGAGGATGAATATCATTTTGTTTGTGTATGCCCTACGTATAATGATTTTTGAAAAAACAACACAAACAACAACTATTATAGCAAACCATCTGTTTATAAATATTTGAATGTGTTAAAAACGGTGGATAAAATGGAACTTATTAATCTGTCACTGTTTGTCAAAAACGCGCTATACGATCAAGACTGATAAATATATATCATAATATATTCATCTCCTGTATACTTATGATTTATGTAAAAATTTTCAAACTGCTTTTGTAGCAAACTTAGTTTCTTTGTTTGTGTATCTAACTCAGTTTTTCTTCTTAGATATAAATAGACGATGCACTTGGTATTAAAATCTGTCTGTCTATCTATTAAAGATCAGCTATATACGATGGTCGGACAAATACTCAGTCCGACGCCGCTGTATGCAATAATTGGATAGCGATCAAAAACTAAGGTAGATAGAGTAATGGTTCTTAGTCACTGCACTTCTCCTACTCGCCATCTGTTTATAGTTTAAGTTTCAAGTTATGCTCCGGGAAAAAATTAACTTTGAAATTATATAAAGGGAGATAATTCAAAAACTAAGGCAGATAGAGTTATGGTTCTTGGTCACTGCACTTCTTCTATTTGCCATCTGTTTATATTCGAAGTTTAAAGTAAATTCATTGAATAGATTTGGAGTTATGCTCCGGACAAAAAATTACTTTGAAATTAAAAAAGGAAGATAATTAAAAAACTAAGGTAGATATAGTTATGATTCTTAGTTACTGCCCTTCTCCTACTTTCCATCTGTTTATATTTCAAGTTTCAAGGTAGATAGAGTTATAGTTCTTGGTAAATGTTCTGCTCCTAGTTGCCATCTGTATATATTCTAAGTTAAAAATAAATCCATTGAATAGATTTGGAGTAATGCTCTTGACAAAGTTTCGGACCGAAGGACGGACGGACGGACAGACGGACGGAGACTATTACTATATCCTCTTTCAGATTTCATTTCGGCGGGGATAAAAAAATAAAATATCAATTAGTCCATTGATTTTTGGAACTCAAATGTTCACCACTATCTTTTACAATCAGACTACACACAAGTGGGGACAATGGTTGACCTTGTTTGACCCCTAATGATACACCATTTAATTCTGCGTAATTGTACACTTTATACACAATTGTAGATGTTCATGTATGGTTTGAAGCATATTCAGCATTTTAGAACTGATACCCGAGTTCATTTCATTGGGCATCATGAATGACAGAATCGAATGCTTTTTTAGAATCTTCAAAGGCACAATTTAGTTTTAAAGTATTCGCTAAAACAATCTGAATGATACTATGAAGGATAAATATACAGTCAGACGGTTATTCCTAAAACAAACGTGTTACTTCATTACAAAATTGATTTATTGTGCACTAATAAAGAAAACCTTATATGCCGTATAAGATTTATCACCTTTTTGAACACTGGAACAAATGAGCCTTTAATCGAAGACACGTGGTATACGCTATTATCAAATTAAAGATTTTAACAGGGCATGATGCAATAAATTCTATAGAATCAATACAAAAAATCCGCAATGCTAACATCAACATAAGACTTATATTTCGGGACATTGTAGATATCGTTCTGAAAATAACATTAGTCGTATATGGACCATCGAGAGAAGCCATACATATACCGCCATTTTCATCTAAACTTTCGTTAGGCATTCCAAAATTGTGACCCAAGTGATATAAACATTAATGTATATCTGCGATGTCAAGACAATCACTTACTTTATGTCCTTGTATATGGAAATTGTATAGCGATTTTACTGCCATTATATTATAAGTCACTTCTTCGACGATAATTGTTAACATTAAGCGCTCATTATCAATACATTAGTTGGTCCAACTCACATAAATTGGTTAAATTGGACTAAAGTTTATTATATGAGCGCGTGTGAGCGATGTTTTGACACAGGCATGAATTAAGATAAATTTGTTTATATTATTTGTGTTCTTTTTGGATTGTATAATGCATGCGAGCGCATAAGTATATGCAAATTAGGACACTGTATTTAATGTAGGTCAAGGGACCCTTGAGGGTAAATATAAAAATATATCAAATCTAAAATAGCAGCGGAGGCGCATTTTTTAAGTCTGATTTGGCATTTTTTTACTTGTTTTTCGCCTTCAAAAGCCATTGACACAGTCGCATTAAAAAAAACGTTCATTGTTTACGGTTAACAAAACTTTATCCTTCATTTTGTTGAATTTAGGTTACAACAAGATGTGTTTGTGAAACACAATGTCCCCCTATATGATGTTTGACCTTGTAGGATGACCTTGACCTTGTGAAGGATGACCTTGACCTTGACATTTCACCACTCAAAATGTGCAGCTCCATGAGATACACATGCATGCCAAATATCAAGTTGCTATCTTCAATATTGCAAAAGCATTCATAAAATAAGCGATTTGGGCCACATATATTTGACCTCTGACCTTGAAGGATGACCTTGACCTTGACCTTTCACCACTCAAAATGTGCAGCTCCATGAGATGCACATGCATGCCAAATATCAAGATGCTATCTTCAATATTGCAAAAGTATTTATAAAATAAGCGATTTGGGCCACATATATTTGACCTCTGACCTTTAAGGATGACCTTGACCTTGACCTTTCACCACTCAAAATGTGCAGCTCCATGAGATACACATGCATGTCAAATATCAAGTTGCTATCTTCAATATTGCAAAAGTTATTGCAAAATGTTAAAGTTGGCGCAAACAGACAGACCAACAGACCAACAGACAGACCAACAGACAGGGCAAAAACAATATGTCCCCCACTACTATAGTGGGGGACATAAAAAGTATTAAGATAAACATATAGGTCAAACTGTTTATATTTAGATCTCTATTGCACTATTTTTTGTTAATCGATGCTATTATGCTAACGTTGAAACCAAATGTTCTGTGGCTAGAATTGTATTAACCCACTGCTGATTATACATCAAATACAGTTCATAATTACTAGTCGAATATGTGTTGTTGGCTGTCGCGCATTGTGGTCATGAGCTAAGCTGTCCGCTATGAAGTCGCGCAGTGTGTTCAGGAGCTGTACTGTCCACTATAAAGTCGCGCAGTATGGTCTGGAGCTATACTGTCCGCTATAAAGTCACGCAGTACGGTCAGGAGCAATACTGTCCGCTATAAAGTCGCGCAGCATGGTCAGGAGCTATACTGTCCGCTATAAAGTCACGCAGTATGGTCAAGAGCTATACTGTCCGCCAAAACGTTGCGCAGTATGGTCAGGAGCTATACTGTCCGCTTTAAAGTCACGCAGTATGGTCAGGAGCTATACTGTCCGCTATAAAGTCACGCAGTATGGTCAAGAGCTATACTGTCCGCTATAAAGTCACGCAGTATGGTCAGGAGCTATACTGTCCGCTATAAAGTCACGCAGTATGGTCAGGAGCTATACTGTCCGCTATAAAGTCACGCAGTACGGTCAGGAGCTATACTGTCCGCTATAAAGTCACGCAGTATGGTCAGGAGCTATACTGTCCGCTATCAAGTCACACAGTATGGTCAGGAGCTATACTGTCCGCTATAAAGTCACGCAGTATGGTCAGGAGCTATACTGTCCGCTATAAAGTCAAGCAGTATGGTCAGGAGCTATACTGTCCGCTATAAAGTCACGCAGTATGGCCAGGAGCTATACTGTCCGCTATAAAGTAGCGCAGTATGGTCAAGAGCTATACTGTCCGCCAAAATGTTGCGTAGTATGGTCAGGAGCTTTACTGTCCGCTATAAAGTCATGCAGTACGGTCAGGAGCTATACTGTCCGCTATAAAGTCACGCAGTATGGTCAGGAGCTATACTGTCCGCTATAAAGTCACGCAGTATGGTCAGGTGCTATACTTTCCGCTATTAAGTCGCGCAGTATGATATTGAGCTATACCATGTATACTGTCCGCTATACTGCCGCGCAGTATGGTCATGAGCTATACTTTCCGCCAAAACGTCGTGCAGTATGGTCAGAAGCTATAATGTCCGCTATAAAGTCATGCAGTATGGTCAGGAGCTATACTGTCCGCTCTTAAGTCACGCAGTATGGTCAAGAGCTATACTGTCCGCTATAAAGTCACGCAGTATGGTCAGGAGCTATACTGTCCGCTATAAAGTCACGCAGTATGGTCAAGAGCTATACTGTCCGCTATAAAGTCGCGCAGTGTGTTCAGGAGCTACACTGTCCGCTATGAAGTCACGCAGTATGGTCAGAAGCTATACTGTCCGCTATAAAGTCGCGCAGTACGGTCAGGAGCTATACTGTCCGCTATAAAGTCACGCAGTATGGTCAGGAGCTATACTGTCCGCTATAAAGTCACGCAGTATGGTCAGAAGCTATACTGTCCGCTATAAAGTCACGCAGTATGGTCAGGAGCTATACAGTCCGCTATAAAGTCACGCAGTATGGTCAGGAGCTATACTGTCCGCTATAAAGTCACGCAGTATGGTCAGGAGCTATACTGTCCGCTATAAAGTCACGCAGTATGGTCAGGAGCTATACTGTCCGCTATAAAGTCGCGCAGTACGGTCAGGAGCTATAATGTTCGCTATAAAGTCACGCAGTATGGTCAGGAGCTATACTGTCCGCTATAAGGTCATGCAGTATGGTCAAGAGCTATACTGTCCGCTATAAAGTCGCCCAGTGTGTTCAGGAGCTATACTGTCCGCTATAAAGTCACGCAGTATGGTCAGAAGCTATACTGTCCGCTATAAAGTCGCGCAGTATGGTCAGGAGCTATAATGTCCGCTATAAAGTCACGCAGTACGGTCAGGAGCTATACTGTCCGCTATAAAGTCACGCAGTATGGTCAGGAGCTGTACTGTCCGCTCTTAAGTCACGCAGTATGGTCAGGAGCTATACTGTCCGCTATAAAGTCACGAAGTATGGTCAGGAGCTATACTGTCCGCGATAACGTCACGCATTATGGTCAGGAGCTGTACTGTCCGCTCTTAAGTCACGCAGTATGGTCAGGAGCTATGCTGTCCGCTATAAAGTCACGCAGTATGGTCAGGAGCTGCACTGTCCGCTCTTAAGTCGCGCAGTATGGTCAGGAGCTATACCGTTTGCTATTACGTCGTGCAGTATGGTATGGAGCTATACTGCCCGCTAAAAAGTCGCGCAGTATGGTCAGGAGCTATACTGTTCGCCAAAAAGTCGCATAATCAAGAGCTATATTGTCCGCTAAAAGTCGCGCAGTATGGTATGGAGCTATACTGTCCGCTATGAAGTCGCGCAGCGTGGTCATGAGCTATACTTTCCGCTATAAAGTCGCGCGGTATGGTATGGAGCTATACTGTCTTATATAAACTCGCGCAGTATGGTATAATCTCCGCCCAAGAGTCGCGCAGCAAGGCCAGGAGTGATACTTTCCGCTATTAAGTCGCGCAGTATGATATTGAGTTATACCATGTATACTGTCCGCTATACTGTCGCGCAGAATGGTCATGAGCTATACTTTCGGCCAAAACGTCGTGCAGTATGGTCAGGAGCTATAATGTCCGCTATAAATTCACGTAGTATGGTCAGGAGCTATACTGTCCGCTCTTAAGTCACGCAGTATGGTCAAGAGCTATACTGTCCGCTATAAAGTCGCGCAGTATGGTCAAGAGCTATACTTTCCGCCAAAACGTTGCGCAGTATGGTCAGGAGCTATACTGTCCACTATAAAGTCACGCAGTATGGTCAGCAGCTATACTGTCCGCTCTTAAGTCACGCAGTATGGTCAGGAGCTATACTGTCCGCTATAAAATTACGCAATACGGTCAGGAGCTATACTGTCCGCTATAAAGTCACGCATTATGGTCAGAGCTATACTGTCCACTATAAAGTCACGCAGTATGGTCAAGAGCTATACTGTCCGCTATAAAGTCACGCAGTATGGTCAGGAGCTATACTGTCCGCTATAAAGTCACGCAGTACGGTCAAGAGCTATACTGTCCGCTATAAAGTCACGCAGTATGGTCAGGAGCTATACTGTCCGCTATCAAGTCACGCAGTATGGTCAAGAGCTATACTGTCCGCTATAAAGTCACGCAGTACGGTCAGGAGCTATACTGTCCGCTATAAAGTCACGCAGTATGGTCAAGAGCTATACTGTCCGCTATAAAGTCACGCAGTACGGTCAGGAGCTATACTGTCCGCTATAAAGTCACGCAGAATGGTCAGGAGCTATACTGTCCGCTATAAAATCACGCAGTATGGTCAGGAGCTATACTGTCCGCTATAAAGTCGCGCAGCATGGTCAGGAGCTATACTGTCCGCTATAAAGTCACGCAGTATGGTCAAGAGATATACTGTCCGCTATAAAGTCACGCAGTATGGTCAGGAGCTATACTGTCCGCTATAAAGTCACGCAGTATGGTCAAGAGCTATACTGTCCGCTATAAAGTCACGCAGTACGGTCAGGAGCTATACTTTCCGCCAAAACGTCGTGCAGTATGGTCAGAAGCTATAATGTCCGCTATAAAGTCATGCAGTATGGTCAAGAGCTATACTGTACGCTATAAAGTCACGCATTATGGTCAGGAGCTATACTGTCCGCTATAAAGTCACGAAGTATGGTCAGGAGCTATACTGTCCGCTATAAAGTCACGCAGTATGGTCAGGAGCTATACTGTCCGCTATAAAGTCGCGCAGTGTGTTCAGGAGCTATACTGTCCGCTATAAAGTCACGCAGTATGGTCAGGAGCTATACTGTCCGCTATAAAGTCATGCAGCATGGTCAGGAGCTATACTGTCCGCTATACAGTCTCGCATAGTTTCGCGGCCTCATTAGCTTGTGGGGCAGCGTGGCTAATTATGAGTCTCTGTGAAAGAGCAGGCTAGTCTGGTGCAACGCTGATGGCATATGCCATAAATCCGTGCAACCCCATGATTTATTTTAAGCAGTTTTGGTCGATATACTACGTTTCTGTTAAGGAGATAAAGTTTATTTAAACGTATATCATGGATGACAACATTTATAGGTGTTTTACGTTCATGTTTATAACAATGGTTTTCGAATTTCAATCCGATACATTCCTAATTTACTGATTCATGAAGGTCTTTGTAACCTAGCTCCGATTTAGTTGACAATTAGATAAATGTAGTTGTGATCAAGGAGAATTAAAAATGGGAGTTGAAGAAAAGTAAAAGAAAATTTAAAATAAAAAAAAGACGAAGCGTTATAAAAAGGAAAATAATTACCGGTAGATGATGACGCTGGTGGAAGCAGTAATGATGATGAAAATTGTGATGACGATGATTAATGATGATGATGATGATGATGATGATGATGATGATGATGATGATGATGATGATGATGATGATGATGATGATGATGATGATGATGATGATGATGATGATGATGATGATGGACTTACATGCGTGCTAGCGAGGATGACGAACATATACTGGAACATCTTGGGTCCGCCGAACGTAACGCTGTACCCAAGGGCCCAGTGGAGCCCCATGCAAGGGATCAGGGTAAGTGACGTCTGCACCACGTGTCTGAGACAGAACACCGAAAGTAATGCGTACGGTGCAGTATGTCTTTAGTGTTTATTTAAAGGGCTTACAGTTGTAAATTTATTAAAGATGTTTTTGTTCAGTGTCATTCAATTATTGAAAGGAGATTCGAATTTATCAAGAGTTTTGAGAGTGCTCATATTCGAAGTGTTCCAGTGATTTTATCTGCATTTGCCACCATGCAATTGGGGGATTAAGCGTTTTATCAACGAGGAAAGTTCCAATGATGGCTATCACAAAAAAGCTAAAAACTGGATCATTTTGGAAAACGGTCTTGACAGTGAGCAAATAAAGCTAAAACTGTGTACACAGTCGAGCTTCAATACATACGTGTTTAATTTTGTTTTCAATATTTAAGTATATAAATTAGTGACATTACCGACTGACGTGAAATTTATAAATCAGACGATTTTACGTCAAATGAACAATTAATGGTCTAATGTACCTGATAACAAAATATTTCGATTGTGACTTTTTCATGACGGCGTAAGCAGAGTAGCGTACAATCGTCACGTACATCCCAGCGTTCAGCTGAAAAATGAGGAAAAAAAAACTTTTGCGTTTTCATAAGGCATTCCCAGCGAATGTATTTTTATCTGAGTCTTCGATCTTCTAATGTTTATAAACCGTGTTTAAAATTGTGTATAACATTTGATCTTTATTACACAGGAAGTTGAATAGTATAGTGAATATTGCAAAAGAAGAGATATGTGAACCGAAACTTTCTTATTAAGCATCCCGTGAAAAATTAAAAACAGGTTTTGACATGTAATAAATCATTTTGCCGTCCTTATTGTAAACAGTGAACAAGAGTAAAACCATGTAGTGGTTGAGTCTACTGAAGTCGGTGGCTTTGCGGTAGAGAATCCTGAGACAAATACACATGCACACACTTTCCAAGTGCAAATATACACAAAATATTGTATTGTTTACTGTACTTTACAGTTGCATGTACGTACTTTCGTGAAGTTTCGAAAATTCATTGAGTTTTTTAGAGATCCAGCCAGGGCAAGTTTTAAAATAAACAATATAACACTATACACGTGCCGCACGTTACAATGAGATCAAAAAACCACTCACTATTAGCAAAATGGCGAGTGGCACTAAAAAGAAGAGCCGGCTGTTCCCTTTCTCGGACAACCAGCAGCTGAAGGAAGAAGAAACCGTCTATTTTTCTTTTAAAGATGAAGGGACCCATCTCAATTCTTCAATCACAAAGGAGGGAGGGGTGGGGTGGAGAGGGGTGTATAGTGTGGGTGTGTGGTCATTTATTACATTATCTTCCAAAAATAAGAAAAAACAAGAAACCGTCGGAGACGGGTGATGCTCCCCAAAGGTTTTTTGTCACAATATTGCACTATATATTCAGATAAAAGGAAACGTCTAGTAGTTGGGGGACAAGAATATCACTATATGTACAGTTTATAGAAAATTTCAAAGAGCCATAACTCTGTGAAAAATCATCCGACCAGAACCCGCTGATAATATGCACATCTCCTCTTGGTAGTGAAGCTTCCCATAAAGTTTCATTGAATTCCGGTCATTAATTGCTGAGAAATAGCCCGGACAAAGATTGTGCACGGACGGACGGACGGACAAACACACGGACGGACGAAGCGGCGACTATATGATTCCCCCAAAAAAAATTTGGGGGAGCATAAAAACGATTGGCCTCATTGATTTCAGGGCGCACCTCATGGATATTATACAAATATACTTATTGAATGTAACATGCAATATGAAACCCATTCATATAAAGGAACGATATTATTTGTTGTACCAATCGTAAATTTACTTTTTTTATGTTGTAAATCTAATGCAAATATTAACAAATATTCTGAAAACTATTATACCGCGTGCCGGGACCGACATAGTTTGACCTGGACAAGGCGGTGACGACGACGACGACGAAAGGCAGGACCCAGATAATGATGAGGTACAGACCCCGCCGTCGACATTGGTTCAGAAAGGAAGGGCCAAACTGACATAAGATAAAGTTAATTTACGCCTCATAAAGAATGAAAACCGAGTGTCAAATACATAACTACAAGCTGAATAGAAGGCTTTTTCGAAAAATATACATGCATGAAGCGCGCTTTACGTTTGTTGCTCAAAAGTTGCAGAGGAAATTGGAATAGTTCATTTGCTAACATACTTGTACGTGTCTATTTAACTAAATTATTATGTTATATTCTTCATCTGCTTTTTATTCAGATTTTAGCGTAAGTAATTCCGTTTGTCAGTTGTTTTTGTCCAGCTTATTTTGCTAAATCAGCTAAAATATTTTGCGGTTAAAAAGAGCCTGTCAAAACGAAAACCACCAAACGATTTGTTAGGGGCGGCATTTCTATTAACCCATTTATGCCTGCCTAGTGAACTCTCCCATCCTTCTAAATTTGATCAATGTGTTTCCAAAATTAGGGATGTCCAGTATATATATTCTTATATTTAGAATTTTTTTTGCAGAAATTCCTTTTAGCAAACAGCGTATACCCAGGTGAGACGCCGCATCATGCGGCGTCTTATCTGGGTGTACGCTGTTTGCCAAGGCCTTTTTTCTAGACGCTAGGCTTAAATGGTTTAATAAAAAAGATATTTGACATATTCTTTTCGCAGATCTTGTCAGATTGGAAGATATTGGAGAATAATAGAGGAAAGACTCAATTCCGCAGTCTCGTATCCCCTCCCCTATATAAATCTAGATGTACATCCCCTTATAGGCGAATTGTGTGCCTCTATTTTCGTGACGTACCTTTGAACCCAGGTAGATGGCGAAGGCGAACGCGGCGAAGTGGACGCTGAGGAAGAAGTATTGGATCAGACTGGTCGCAATCTTGCACATTACCTGCAACAAACATTGGAGCCAAGCTCTGGGATAAGGTGACTTAAGCCCAGAAAAAGTCCACATTAATATATATTTATTAAACTCAGACCCGTTTTATTAGACATAATTATCAACATTAGATCTATCACGCTACGATTAGGGTACTCAATGTTTTTTTGAAGAAACATATAGGCTTTTCCAACGCTATTAATTATTTTTATTCTTTGGTATTTTTCATATGTTTAAAGCAACTTTTGTATTTAATTAATAATGGAAAAATGACCAAGTTACTCACGGGGTCCGGATATCCGGTGTTCTCGGATCCTATGAAGGAGATCTGGGCCGCCATGAGCACCAGGCACAGGTTCCCGGTGACGAAGAGACCGTCACTGCGTACGCTGGCGGGGCAACAGTTAAGAAGACTTGACATATACACTTGTACAATCATTTTATATACACTATTTTTTTGTACCTCGCTCATTGAAAAAGTACTAAACTGGATTTTCGTGTAGAAGAGGCTTTATAAAACAAAATTTCCGTTCAGCGGAAAGTGTTGTCAATGGTGAGAATGAGCGGACTGCACAGTGTAATCTGGGATGACACTTTTCGCACATGCATTAATACCGATGTTCACTGAACGACTTTCAGTTTAGATACAATATAATGATTCTAGAAACGTGATGATGAAGCTATAGCTTCAAATCCTGCCATTTAAAGTTTAAAGGATAATATATAAAGGTTTGAGCATGATTCCTAGTTCAGTCTAACTATCTGCAGTATGACGCTTCTGTACTTTAAATTGACTGGCAGCGGAAACCTTCAATGCATCAGACGTTATTATATGACCTCACCTATGCGACCCGGGTTAAATTTTGTGTGGCGGTCACGATTACAGTCAGGAGGGATTTCCTCGCCAGAGCCCAAGACCACGTCAAATTAAAAATGTTAAGGAAAAGCCATATAGAAACTGCAGATATTATTTAACGCTCGTCCAAACTTTCGAGAGTCTTTAAAAGTAATTACTTTGGAGTGCTAGGATGCACTCGCCGGGTCCTTACATAACGCTGCCTCATACGCGGAAGGACCTTTACAGGGGCCTTTTCACGTTTTGGTAAATTGCCAAAATTAAAAAAAGTTGTTTCAGATTCGCAAATGTTCGCTCAAGTTATGATATTTGTGAGGAAACACTAATATTGAACATTGTCCATGCTCTAAAATACCCATTATATGCATCTTTTGACGATTTAAAAACCTGAAAATTATAAAGCGTTGCAACACGATACGATTGAATAATCTGTTCTGTTGTTGTCGTTATATTTTGTGAAACTACGATGATTGCTTATACATGTATAAAGTACAAAATACACCCGCCTTTGCATGAGCACGGATGGCCGAGTGGTCTGAGTCATTGACTTATACTCCAGGACTCCAGGGCTCAGTGGTTCGAGTCTTATTGTGGGTTACTGTTTTCTTCTTTTTTTAAATTTTATTCTTGATTGTTTACTGGAGTTTTTAAGATCCAATATTTACATTTATCAATATAAAGCATTTATTGACAAACTTCGAAACATGCCATAATCTGTTTTAAGGCCCCATTAAAAACTTCGAAATACATGTGATATTTATGAGATTGCATGCTTCTCGTAGTTCTATTTCCTGTATAAAAAGAGCAAAAGCGTCAGAACTCAAATTTGTCGTTCATTTGATGATTATCAAAAAAGCATTTGAAAAGTATTTTCATTCGTTCAGTAATGTTTAGAAACATCATCAAACGTAAATTATTGTAATAACACAGATCCGACAAGCTGTGTGAAAATTCTGTTTTCAAAACATATTTGCCCTTAGTTAAATTATTATATAATGTAAGGTTATAGCGACAATATTATGCTTGATAGGTGAGCTTACTTGTTATTTGCTTGAATATTTATTTAATCGATAAACAAATACTGTAACCAAGCATGCACATCTCACGTTTGCGTAGTTCATAGTTCATAGCGATGCCCACCTACGGAATCCGGATAGTGCCATCTATAATCTCGCCCTTCTTTCATCAAGGGCGACACATGCCACACGAAGCGATACACGATATTTTGCGCGACACACGAAGCGACACACGTTATTTTGCGCGATACACGAAGCGACGCGCAAGATTATACCACGAAATATCGCCCTTGTGTTGGTAGCCCAAACGGCGATAGATATCGTGGTAAATATCGCGTGTCGCTTCGTGTATCTCGCAACATTTCATGTGTCGCTTCGTGTATCGCGCAAAATATATTGTCTAGCGTTCAAAGGGCGACACACGAAACACGAAGCGACACACGATATTTTGCGCGACACACGAAGCGATACACGATAGTTTATTATTCAAATATCGCCCATATTATACGAATCTTGTGTATCACGGTCTAATTTCAGACCGTGACACACGACACACAAAGCGATACTCGATATTTTGCGCGATACACGAAGCGACACGCGATATTTACCACGATAAATGGCCTTTTGGGCTACCTACACAAGGGCGATATTTCGTGGTACATTCTCGCGCGTCGTTTCGTGTATCGTGCAAAATATCGTGTGTCGCGCAAAATATCGTGTGTCGCGCAAAATATCGTGTATCGCTTCGTGTATCGTGTGACGCCCTTGATGAAAGAAGGGCGATATTACAGATGGCACTATCCGGATTCCGTACCCACCTCACGATCTACTAGATCCCAGATTTGATCCAAACTCTTGATGCCTGATTAAAGACACCAAATACTGATTATACCCAGTCAACTGACTTAAAAATTTCACAATAAGCTTGACGCTGTTGACACAATCGAGCTAAATGAATAGGTTTAAACTAATCAAGCTCGTCCAAACAGGCAATTTTATAAGCAAACGACTTACGGCAGCAGACATAGCAGACTGAGGCCGACGATGCACCCTATCACAGTGATGGCGCCACCTATCTCCGAAATCTGGGTCAGTCGGTGAATGTCGGCACCGGTGAGGGTCTGTAACCATAACAATAGTCGCATATTACTGAGTTAGGTCCGTATTTATAGATGCTATAGTGGAACTATTCCGTAGAAGGCAGGAAACGCCTTAATTATGTGCGTATTGTTTAGAATACATCGAAATACCGAGAAAATACTTGTTACTAGGCATTTTTTATTTCCTGACTATGAATCTGGCTTCAACTGGACTACTGATAAGTAGACGTTCTTCTGTAAATAAGGCTATTTTGTAATTCGCAGACTAAGTACAACGATTATACGCATGAAGTGTTCACTCGCTAAACTGAAGCATTGTTATGTACGCCTAAATTACAACAAAACCAGTGACAACATACCTCGGTGTCATTCCAAAATTGCATCAAAAACACGTATGAAGCCATTTTCTTGAAGATATTATTCAATACTACGCAGTTCACCATTAACTGACTCTTATATATCGAGGCGTTTCTCCTACTACGTACTTTATACGGTCCCCAATCAATTGCGATTTTCTGTATAATAGGATGGATATTAACTAGCAATCACGTTCGATGTTCTTTTCTTCTCATGCAAGCTGAAGACGATTAACGCATGTGCGTAGCATCAGTGTATTGAGTCGTTATTCTTAAATTTCTTTGAAACGATGTTTTTTACCTTACCTCGTCACATTTTAGGATCGTTTCCTCTAAATATTTAATTACATAACAAAATCCGCTTTTGTAATTAAGCGTGTTTGAAAGAAAAGCATTCGTGGCATCATTATGATAATTTTCAAATTTAATGTATAAAAAAAGAAATCGTGCGCTACATCCTGTAATTAAATTTTTATCCAGGCGTTGGTCCGCCCTTCAGCGACAATGCGGATTGCTCGACACGTTATCGGTTAATTAATTACTCTAAAAGCGTCATTCGCCAGCATATAACATGGAATCTACGTGTCCTTGAAGCTTTGGTTGTTTTGTATTCTAAGAACAAGCTTAAATTCCGGCAGTGCAATTTTTTAGGCACAAAAAGATGTCGTTTAGTGTTTTTGTTATAATTAATATTTATATACCGCACATCAAAAGTGATTTCATTGTTGGCATAATATACCTTTTGCAATGATTTGTAGACCTGCTTAATTCAAACTTAAGCAACAACAAATCTACCGCATACAATAGAACATTATAGTTATGCACGAATAAATAACACTAGTCTGTTTCATGTTATCCGATTTGTAGGATCTGATGCATCAACTCAAAAGCATCGAGTATAGTCTGCCGCTTAAATGCATCAAGTACCGTCTGCTGCTTAAAGTGGCATTTTCACGTTTTGGTAAATTGACAAAATTAAAGTTGTTTCAGATTTGCAAATTTTCGTTTTATTTATTATATTTGTGAGGAAACAGTAATATTGAACATTTACCATGCTCTAAAATATCCATCTTATGCATCTTTTGACGATTTCAAAACATGAAAATTATTAAGCGTTACAACGCGAAACGATTGAATAATTTGGAAAGTTCTGTTGTTGTCGTTAAATTTTGTGAAACTACGAGGACTGCTTATACTAGTATTAAGTATAAAATACATCCGTCATTGAAGGAGGACGGATGGCCGAGTGGTCTAAGTGGTAGATTTTTAATCCAGGACTCCAGGATTCAGTGGTTCGAGCCCAGTTGAGGGTTACTTTTGTTGTAATTGTATTCTTTTTCTTTTACTGGAACTTGTTAGATGCAATGTTTACATTTATCAATATAAAGCATTTTATGACAAACTTCAATACATGCCAAAATCTGTGAAAAGGCCCCTTAAAATGCACCGAGTAAAGTCTGTTGCTTAAATGCATCGAGTACCGTCTGCTGCTTAAATGCATCGAGTACCGTCTGCTGCTTAAATGCATCGAGTACCGTCTGCTGCTTAAATGCATCGAGCACTGTCTGCTGCTTAAATGCATCGAGTATAGTCTGCCGCTTTATAGAGCATCAAATGTGGAGAAGCCTTAAAAGATATGAAAAACAACAAAAGCCCGTTATTCGATGGTATTACTGCGGATTTATATTTTGGAGAGATGTAAACAAATACCTAGTAAATTCTTTAAATTATTCTTATGATAATGGCGACTTAACAGAAATTCAAAACAAAGTATCATAACTTTACTTCCAAAAGGAGACAAAGATCTATTAACTTTAAATAATTGAAGAACAATTCCTCTACTTATTTGTAAAACGGAATAGCATCAAAATCAATTGCATTTTTTTTTAATCTACCAACTATGATAGGCACATAACAAACTGGCTTTGTGAAAGGAACGTATATAGGAGAAAATGTAAGATGCCTGCTAGAAGCTATTGAAAAAGTGAATACTGACACTGAAAATGGGCTATTTTTTTCTCAGATTTTAATAAGGTATTCGACAGACTGGATCATGTTTTCATGAGGAACAGTTTAGTTAAATTTGGTTTCAACCCCGCAATTATTAATTGGATTTATATGTTAACAAAGATACTAAGTCATGCATAACAATGGTCACTTTTCTGAATATTTTAGAATATAAAATGGTGTTAGACGAGGCTGCCCGCTGTTTCCTTTAATATTTATTATTTGTATAGAATTATTGGCAATTGAAATAAACACAACTGAAAAATCTCAGGCATAACGGGGAAATATCAGAAATTAAACACACGCTTTTCGCAGATGATGCATGTTTCCTCCTGGGTGGGTCCAGATAATCATTTGAGACCCTTATTGAAACGCTTGACATTTTTTCATAAGTATAAGGCCTAAGATTGAATAAAAATAAATGCCCTGTACTGCGCATATGACGTATAAAATGTTCAAACAATTTTTTTAAATAACACAATTTTTTTTGGACATCGGAAACTGCAAAAACATTATGAATAACATATATTGACTAACACTGACCCAGTATAATATCAAACCAAAAATAAAGAGCTTAAAAATTTCCTCGCAAAAAGGGAAACTAAGTTGAATAGGAAAAATAACAGTTCTAAAAACATTCGCTTTTCCTAAACTTATATATCCATTAACATTTTTAAACAATCCAGACGATGAAATTAAAAAAAAGTGTTAACACGGTTTTACTAAAGCCATATAAGGAAAACTGCCCCGCCCCTGGCAGCCATGTTTTTTGACCCAACCGGCACCATTTTTGAACTAATCCAAGATATTAACGGGACAAATCTTCTGACCAAGTTTCATTAAGATCGGAAAGTAAATGTGGCCTCTGGAGTGTTAACAAGATTTTACTATAGCCATATTAGGAAAAATGCCCCCACCCCCTGGTGGCCATTTTTCAACCAATCGGCATCATTTTCGAACGCGTCGAAGATATTATCGGGATGAATCTTCTGACCAAGTTTCATGAGATTGGAAATAAATGTGGCCCCTAGAGTGTTAACAAAATTTTACTATACCAATATTTAGCCATATAAGGAAAAAAGCCCCGCCCCTTTGCAGCCATGTTTTTCAAGCAAAGGTTACGATTTTCAAACTCATCCAAGATATCATTGGGACAAATCTTCTGACCAAGTTTCATGAAGATCGGAAATTAAATGTGGCCTCTAGAGTGTTAACACGGTTTTACTAAAGCCATATAAGGAAAAATGCCCCGCCCCCTGGCGGCCATGTTTTTCAACCAACCTGCATCATTTTCGAACTCGTCCAAGATATTATTGGAATGAATCTTCTGACCAAGTTTTATGTAGATCAAACGATAAATGTGGCCTCTAGAGTGTTCACAAGATTTTACTATAGCCATATACAGCCATATACGGATAAATGCCCCGCTCCTTGGCAGCCATGTTTTTCAAGCAAACGTAATCATTTTCAAACTCTTCCAAGATATCATTGAGACCAATCTTCTGACCAAGTTTCATGAAGATTGGAAAATAAATGTGGCCTGTAGAGTGTTAACAAGGTTTTACTATAGCCATATAAGGAAAAATGCCCCGCCCCCTGGCTTTCAACCAACCGGCATCATTTTCGAACTCGTCCAAGATATTATTGGTATGAATCTTCTGACCAAATTTCATGAAGATCGGACAATAAATGTGGCCTCTGGGGTGTTAACAAGGCAAATGTTGACGGGTAACGACGCACGAAACACGACGCACGACGGACAAAAGGCGATCACAAAAGCTCACCATGAGCACGTTGTGCTCAGGTGAGCTAAAAAACACGAACAAAAATGGGAAATGCTTTTTAATAAACAGTTACATCGGGAATCAATATGAACTAATAATATTCAATCACAATCGATTCCTCCTTAAAAACGTTTCAGTATAAATATCAACAACGAAAATATGTTTAAATATGGCATTGTAGAATCTAGTCTTTGTGATTTATGTTCAATTTCTGTTAAAACAAATATGCATTTGTTTTGGTATTGTCCTAATCTTCACATTTTTGGACCAACGTTGAGATATATATAGAAAATCAACTTAGCATTTCTACTGATTTTAAATTGTTTTATGAATGTATTTCACTTTGTAATATTTTTATCAACAATAGAACATGCTCAAACTGTGTCAATTTTATTGTATTACTAGGAAAATATTTTATATTTAAATGCAAATATCAACGATGTTCACCAATTTTTTTATGAGATTTTGGAATATTTTAAAATACAAACTAAAAATCAAAGAGATAAATGCAAGCTGGAGGGTAAAACTGAAAAACATACACATAAATGGAATAATTTTGTAATGTAATTCAGTATTGGAAAATTTCAGAAAAATGGGAAGAAAATATGATAGTATTTCTACTTTAATATGCGTTTTACTTGTATACGTTTGTGTCCTTTATTGTTTCAATCATTTTCATTGATTCCATGTATGATTCATTTCCATCGTCATCATTATTTTTGTATCACGCTTACAATCCATAATCACTTACTTCATTTGTTATACATTTTGTATTTACAGTTTATCTAAGTGTTATATGCACTTATATGATATGTTTATCATATCAAGACATAGTATCGTTGTTAATGCTATGTATGAAACTAAACCGTCAAAAAAATGGAAAAATATGGAATTTTATCCAGCAGCTTGTATTCATACTGAAAACACTTGATTATTTTAATAAGATTATTTAAATTCTTAAACAATGCAATCACTTTTTGTTTAAGAAAATTATATTAACATGTGTTTAAATAGGAATAACAATTAAAGGATTTTGAATTATAGTTTGCTTCATTATTTTTGCTCCTCTAAACTAAAATATTCAAAAAAATAAATTGATTTAAAACAGTATTGAACATAATCATATGCAGTGGCAATCACCCCGCGATTTGGAATACGTGACCACGTGTCATAAATCGATACCCTATCGACATCTGTGACGCCCGCTGCACGTGTTACCAATGGAGTAACATTGTGACGTTTTCAGTGTAATAATGAACGTTATTTCAAATTAAGATTGCAATTATTTTCTATAAAACCAAGATGACGGCCTATAGGAAAGGTCTCATTCAATTCTATTCAGATCGCGAGTTTGCTGGGACAGTCAATAGCTACAAAGTTAAGAAAGCTAACAACATATGTGTCTGTAATTATTCCTCCGAGTATATAACGGTTGACGTGCGCATCGGTTCGAATTAGTCTAGGCAAATAAGAAATCCCACATTGGTTAACTTTATAATGCTTATTTTAAAGCATGACTTTATTAAATTAGATAAAAAGGAGTTTGTTTTGGATAGTTGTGCGTCATGTTTAGCTTATGAATATTTCATATACTAGGTAAACTTATTTACATTTTCCTTTTTCGTTTAACGAAATTTTTAGCAAAATTTGAAAGTAAATCTTGCTACTGACAAATTGTTAATCCTTACGGTGGTAAAAAATAACGTTGCGTGCATAAATCGAACGCATCATGCCTACAACTAAATAGGAAGGAGAAGAAGTTGAAACAGGCGACATTATCAATTGATCAGTAAAAGGAAAATGGCGAACTGAAAAGGAGCCCTCGAACCCTGGTACCATGTCGCTGTTGACACAGGTAGAGTGTAATACGAGATCACTATATCTGTGATAACAACGATGTGGGCCGGCTCGGATCCACTAGGACGACGTGGTGGGCAGGCACGAGTTGTACATCCTCGACATACGAAGGGTCCTTTACGCTTAAAGGGGCCACGTTCTGTGAAAACTGGGCTAAATACATGTGCAGTCCGCACAGGCTAATCAGGAACGACACTTGACGCTTTTACGGAATTTCTTGTTTAAAGTAATTTCCTCCTTAACGAAAATCCAGTATACTATTTATTAGGCGGAAAGTTTTGTCCCTGATAAGCCTGTGCAAACAATACAGGTTAATCTGGGACGACACGACACACATGCATTAATCCTAGTTTTCATAGAACGCGTCTGAAATGATTTCGATATCATTAAACGTGTCTATGCTATCCGCTGAATGCGACCACTAACGAAACGAACCTTAGGATTTGACTAATATGACATTTTGGACAGCATGTTGGAGTGGAACTTTGGATATAAATCATCGATAACTGCTCATAAACGTCCATAATCTCGATGGAAATCTCGCGTTAATCCATCGCTGACCTAAGCGACCAGATGTATCTGAGAAGCCCGCTGCAATGTATCTTTTTACACGGCATTTTGATTACATGCACATTTATATCAACATGTTATAATGCTGTTAAAATAAATAAATATAAATGTTTAACCCTTTACAATACTTGTGTTTTTTTTGTTTTAGTTTTTTAAAGTACTGCAAACAAGATAAATGTGACCGATAATTAGAACAGTAATTTAAGCCTCGCTCTGCGAAAACGGGGCTTAATACATGTTCGTGAAGTGTAGCCCCAGATTGGGCTGTACGGTCCGCAGGGGCTAATCAGTAGGAAGTGTAGCCCCAGATTGGGCTGTACGGTCCGCAGGGGCTAATCAGTAGGAAGTGTAGCCCCAGATTGGGCTGTACGGTCCGCAGGGGCTAATCAGTAGGAAGTGTAGCCCCAGATTGGGCTGTACGGTCCGCAGGGGCTAATCAGTAGGAAGTGTAGCCCCAGATTGGGCTGTACGGTCCGCAGGGACTAATCAGTAGGAAGTGTAGCCCCAGATTGGGCTGTACGGTCCGCAGGGGCTAATCAGTCGTGAAGTGTAGCCCCAGATTGGGCTGTACGGTCCGCAGGGACTAATCAGTAGGAAGTGTAGCCCCAGATTAGGCTGTACGGTCCGCAGGGGCTAATCAGTAGGAAGTGTAGCCCCAGATTGGGCTGTACGGTCCGCAGGGGCTAATCAGTCGTGAAGTGTAGCCCCAGATTAGGCTGTACGGTCCGCAGGGGCTAATCAGTAGGAAGTGTAGCCCCAGATTGGGCTGTACGGTCCGCAGGGACTAATCAGTAGGAAGTGTAGCCCCAGATTAGGCTGTACGGTCCGCAGGGACTAATCAGTAGGAAGTGTAGCCCCAGATTAGGCTGTACGGTCCGCAGGGGCTAATCAGTAGGAAGTGTAGCCCCAGATTGGGCTGTACGGTCCGCAGGGGCTAATCAGTAGGAAGTGTAGCCCCAGATTGGGCTGTACGGTCCACAGGGACTAATCAGTAGGAAGTGTAGCCCCAGATTAGGCTGTACGGTCCGCAGGGACTAATCAGTAGGAAGTGTAGCCCCAGATTAGGCTGTACGGTCCGCAGGGACTAATCAGTAGGAAGTGTAGCCCCAGATCAGGCTGTACGGTCCGCAGGGGCTAATCAGTAGGAAGTGTAGCCCCAGATTGGGCTGTACGGTCCGCAGGGGCTAATCAGTAGGAAGTGTAGCCCCAGATTGGGCTGTACGGTCCGCAGGGGCTAATCAGTAGGAAGTGTAGCCCCAGATTAGGCTGTACGGTCCGCAGGGACTAATCAGTAGGAAGTGTAGCCCCAGATTGGGCTGTACGGTCCGCAGGGGCTAATCAGTAGGAAGTGTAGCCCCAGATTGGGCTGTACGGTCCGCAGGGGCTAATCAGTAGGAAGTGTAGCCCCAGATTGGGCTGTACGGTCCGCAGGGACTAATCAGTAGGAAGTGTAGCCCCAGATTAGGCTGTACGGTCCGCAGGGACTAATCAGTAGGAAGTGTAGCCCCAGATTAGGCTGTACGGTCTGCAGGGGCTAATCAGTCGTGAAGTGTAGCCCCAGATTAGGCTGTACGGTCCGCAGGGACTAATCAGTAGGAAGTGTAGCCCCAGATTAGGCTGTACGGTCCGCAAGGGCTAATCAGTAGGAAGTGTAGCCCCAGATTGGGCTGTACGGTCCGCAGGGGCTAATCAGTAGGAAGTGTAGCCCCAGATTGGGCTGTACGGTCCGCAGGGGCTAATCAGTAGGAAGTGTAGCCCCAGATTAGGCTGTACGGTCCGCTGGGGCTAATCAGTAGGAAGTGTAGCCCCAGATTGGGCTGTACGGTCCGCAGGGGCTAATCAGTAGGAAGTGTAGCCCCAGATTGGGCTGTACGGTCCGCAGGGGCTAATCAGTCGTGAAGTGTAGCCCCAGATTGGGCTGTACGGTCCGCAGGGGCTAATCAGTAGGAAGTGTAGCCCCAGATTGGGCTGTACGGTCCGCAGGGGCTAATCAGTAGGAAGTGTAGCCCCAGATTAGGCTGTACGGTCCGCAGGGGCTAATCAGTAGGAAGTGTAGCCCCAGATTAGGCTGTACGGTCCGCAGGGGCTAATCAGTCGTGAAGTGTAGCCCCAGATTGGGCTGTACGGTCCGCAGGGACTAATCAGTAGGAAGTGTAGCCCCAGATTGGGCTGTACGGTCCGCAGGGGCTAATCAGTAGGAAGTGTAGCCCCAGATTGGGCTGTACGGTCCGCAGGGGCTAATCAGTAGGAAGTGTAGCCCCAGATTGGGCTGTACGGTCCGCAGGGGCTAATCAGTAGTAAGTGTAGCCCCAGATTAGGCTGTACGGTCCGCAGGGGCTAATCAGTAGAAAGTGTAGCCCCAGATTGGGCTGTACGGTCCGCAGGGGCTAATCAGTAGGAAGTGTAGCCCCAGATTGGGCTGTACGGTCCGCAGGGGCTAATCAGTAGGAAGTGTAGCCCCAGATTGGGCTGTACGGTCCGCAGGGGCTAATCAGTAGGAAGTGTAGCCCCAGATTGGGCTGTACGGTCCGCAGGGGCTAATCAGTCGTGAAGTGTAGCCCCAGATTAGGCTGTACGGTCCGCAGGGGCTAATCAGGAAAGACACTTTCCGCCTTAGCTTGATTTTCGCTAAATAGAGATTTTCTATCAAAGAAAAGTACCATGAAAGCTGAGAGTGTCGTCCAAGACTAGCCTGTGCAGACTGCACATGCTAATATAGGACGACACTTTACGCACATGCATTAAGCTCCCTTTTTCAAAAGCAAGGCTCACTGAAAAAAGGCTGCCAGTACTGTTATTATGGCAACACATCTGCAAATATATTTTCAAAAAGTACTTCGACTTGATTTTGTATTAAATTTATTGATAATGTATTGCTTACACAGTAATTCAAAGCCATGATAACATCACATTAATTACAGAAATATAAGACAAATATTGCACATTGTTCATATGATAGAAAACGAAAACATATCGTTTTTAACATCTACAAAAACGATTTCATAAGCAATGTAAGCAACAAGCAACACGGATACTGTCGAAAAGACGCTCTCTGACAATACAACATGATTCAGTTTGAACACGTGATATTTTACATGACATGTATGATTTAGTCAACATCTTTTTTATACACATAGTTCATGTTGGAATTCCAAAAAAGTAATAATGAAAGCCTGGCCCTATATTCACCAAACCAGTCTTATAGATCTACTTAAGAATAAACAAAATAATTAAAACCAAGAAAATACATTAACTCTTTCAGTGCTGGAACCGAATTTTGAAGACCTTTGCAAACAGTTTGGATCCAGATGAGACGCCACAGAACGTGGCGTCTCATCAGGATCCAAACTGTTTGCTATTCTGATAGTATTCTTTGAAAAATATCAAAGAAAATGCTAATTTTAGACATTCAGCAAACAACATTTTAGCAGACGACAAATTTCCCCGCATGCACATAGAGTTAAAAATTGAATATCTACATGGTATGCTTTTTTTGCTTCAGTCATACATTATTTGTTTTAAATGACGAAGTGTGGATCAGGAAGATTGTGGTATACAATTTCTTGCCATATTGAACTTATTCATAGTTTTAGAACAAAGACAAAGAACATTCTTCATGTTAAGACTTAACCCTTTCCCACTCAGAAGCAAAGTGAAAATGGCTATGTGCAAACAGCATAAAACCAGAACAGCTGCCAGTAACTCGCAGTCTGTTCAGGTTTTGTGCTGTTTGCTGCTCATCAGTATCTAAGGGTTGGAAATGAAGCCTTTAAATCTAGTCAGAAAGGCCTTTAATTCAATTTAAATTTAAGGGACTATAAATGCGTAAATACGTATCTAAGTTGGAAAGGGTTAAGTCTTGTTTGTGGATACAAGCCCTAGTATGCCATGAACCAACCAATGATTTTCTGCAAGTTTTCAAATGTCGTCCTGTTACACACCTTGACTTGCCCGATGTTAACTATCAGTTGACAGAAGTCAAGTACTTTACATCTCGACTTGCCTTATGTACAATTCTCACTTGAAAGTAATCAAGTAGTATATAATTCAGAACTGATCTATAATGTTTTATAAACACTAAATATATAATTAAATCCGTTATAACACTATTTTCTACAGTGCAAAAATCTGCCATAAGACATATTTAAAAACAACAATACATCAATCAGTATGTCTACAGCACAAATCGCTTCTCTTACAAACATCTGAGTGTTTTCTTAACCCTTTCCCACTCAGAAGCAAAGTGAAAATGGTTATGTGCAAACAGCATAAAACCAGAAACAGCCTGCGAGTAACTCACAGTCTGTTCATGTTTTATGCTGTTTGCTGCTCATCAGTATCTAAGGGTTGAAGATGAAGCCTTTCAAACTTGAATATATTAAGAAAGGACTTAAATAATTGTATTTTCTAAAGGACTTTAAAAGCATCAAAGTGGGTTTCGGAGTGGTAAAGGGTAAATGATGACCAACTAAGAATTAACATCTATATAAAATTAAGATATTTAAATGGCCCACAATAGTCAGTCCTTATACTAACAATAGGTCACACATAAACATTTTACCTAAGAAATAACTTGTTTGTTTACAAGGAATGCATAGATAGTAAAATAGAATAATAAATCGCCATAAAGACAATATCTTTATCAATAAAAATGCAGCAAACACAACACTCAAGAAACATACATGAAGACATGATAGCTAAAGTAGTGTTTTGCCATAATTTGTTTCTCATATATGGCGTTCTGAGAAAACTAGGCATAATGCATGTGCGTAAAGTGTCGTCCAAGATTAGCCTGTGCAGTCCGCACAGGCTAATCAGGGACGACGCCTTCCGCTTTTATGACATTTTTCGTTTCAATGAAGTCTCTTCTTAGCAAAAATCTAGTTTACCCTAGACAGAAAGTGTCATCCCTGATTAGCCTGTGTGGACTGCACAGGCTAACCTGGGACGACATTTTACGGCACAACGCACATGCATTATGCCCAGTTTTCTCAGAATACAACTCAAGAAATGCTTGCTTTTCTAAACTCTATGTCAGTGTGACTAAATGCTTGTTGAATTATGTTAAAATCTGTCAAGTACATGTATTAATAATGCACAGTTTTTTGTTCACTCAATAACAGACCATGACTTTATTGTCATTACCAGTTAGAAACTTTTTCAGCAATTTGTCATTCAGTTTAATGGTTGACTGTTAATTTGACAAATATGTAATTCCTGACAGAAACAGTTAAATAAATTACACTTGGGCACGTAGCAATCAATCAATTAAACACAACTCCAATTACAGATGTTGAAACTTAGTGATATCTTTCTAAATGTGTATAATGAGAACTTAAATGCATGGAAAATCATTAAATTGGGTTTCACAGAAAAGACAAGTTTGAAGTAATGTTAGTACTGAATCAGAGCTAAAAAACACACGCTCACAAAACGGTAATGCATGTATATATGTGCATGCTTTGTTAAAAACATGTATAACTATCATATCAAAATTTGTTTATATTGAAGCAATGAATTCTTAAGATCAAAATAAGTACAAAGCATTACATCTTAACTATGCAACTTTTTATTAAGCAGAAAATTAATGGGTTGAAACCCAAGACAGGGGTTGGAAAATATCAAATAAGTTACATGTCTATAGATAAGTAAATTGCAAAAAGTAAATTACAATCAACAATGTGTCTGCATAAAAATAAAATAAATAATAATAATGAAAATAGTGTTCTAATACGAGGCATTCCTTATATGGAATTCTCTCACAGTCGATTTACCTGCATGAGAGACATGCCATAGGATATCCACAGCACTGATGAAAAAGAAAGAGTTATTGTTATTATTCATACAAAGTGATTAATAAACAATGCATTAACAACTGATAATTTGCTTTACAAATGATAAAAATGCTTTATTATAAGAATAACAATCAAAAGTATGATTGTTCATTGTCATATTTCTTTTACTAAAAAAAAAAAAAGTCAAAATATTTCAGATGCTGGAAAATGTTGTACAAAAGCATCGAATATAGACTATTAAATCAGATTTTGCGTTGTGTTATTTTCCGACAGTGAAAAGGTATTTCAAGGATACATGTTTGAAATAAAACTTGTGTGACGACTGACTGATGTCATTATTACCCCTAAAATGGCGTAAAATTGTATGAAAATTTAAGCTGCCATTCCCACACTATATATCGTAAGCTCTTTTCCAAAAATCCATTAACATTCTATGTATTATATAATGAATTTAGTGCCCCCTTATTTGTTAGGCTCTATTCATTTCCAATATCTAATCTCAACTTTTTTCCCAACTGGAATGAATGAAGTTCCCAAGTGGCATAACCAAAATACAAGAAACCATGTAAATTTACCCCATAAGCTATGCAATTTTTTTTAAAAGGTTGATCATGACTGCAATGACTAAATCAGGCAATGTGACAGCGAAAATTCATATTCTAAAATTCAGTAATGAATAATTAACAATAGCCGATGGACAATGGAATTCAAGACTGATACATGGTAAACTTGAGACAGTCTCTGGGAAATCTGGCTTAATGCATATGCCTTACATGTTGTCACTTGAGGCAGCACGCACATGCTAATCAGGTACGACATGTGCCTTATATGTTGTCACTTGAGGCAGCACCCACATGCTAATCAGGAACGACATGTGCCTTATATGTTGTCACTTGAGGCAGCACCCACATGCTAATCAGGAACGACATGTGCCTTATATGTTGTCACTTGAGGCAGCACCCACATGTTAATCAGGAACGACATATGCCTTACATGTTGTCACTTGAGGCAGCACGCACATGTGCCTTACATGTTGTCACTTGAGGCAGCACACACATGTGCCTTACATGTTGTCACTTGAGGCAGCACACACATGTGCCTTACATGTTGTCACTTGAGGCAGCACCCACATGCTAATCAGGTACGACATGTGCCTTATATGTTGTCACTTGAGGCAGCACGCGCATGCTAATCAGGTACGACATGTGCCTTACATGTTGTCACTTGAGGCAGCACACACATGTGCCTTACATGTTGTCACTTGAGGCAGCACGCGCATGCTAATCAGGTACGACATGTGCCTTACATGTTGTCACTTGAGGCAGCACGCACATGCTAATCAGGAACGACATGTGCCTTATATGTTGTCACTTGAGGCAGCACGCACATGCTAATCAGGTACGACATGTGCCTTATATGTTGTCACTTGAGGCAGCACGCACATGCTAATCAGGTACGACATGTGCCTTACATGTTGTCACTTGAGGCAGCACGCACATGCTAATCAGGAACGACATGTGCCTTATATGTTGTCACTTGAGGCAGCACGCGCATGCTAATCAGGTACGACATGTGCCTTATATGTTGTCACTTGAGGCAGCATGCATGTTGTCACTTGAGGCAGCACGCACATGCTAATCAGGTACGACATGTGCCTTACATGTTGTCACTTGAGGCAGCACGCACATGCTAATCAGGAACGACATGTGCCTTATATGTTGTCACTTGAGGCAGCACGCACATGCTAATCAGGTACGACATGTGCCTTATATGTTGTCACTTGAGGCAGCACGCACATGCTAATCAGGTACGACATGTGCCTTATATGTTGTCACTTGAGGCAGCACGCACATGCTAATCAGGTACGACATGTGCCTTATATGTTGTCACTTGAGGCAGCACGCACATGCTAATCAGGAACGACATATGCCTTACATGTTGTCACTTGAGGCAGCACGCACATGTGCCTTACATGTTGTCACTTGAGGCAGCACACACATGTGCCTTACATGTTGTCACTTGAGGCAGCACACACATGTGCCTTACATGTTGTCACTTGAGGCAGCACCCACATGCTAATCAGGTACGACATGTGCCTTACATGTTGTCACTTCAGGCAGCACCCACATGCTAATCAGGTACGACATGTGCCTTACATGTTGTCACTTGAGGCAGCACGCACATGCTAATCAGGTACGACATGTGCCTTATATGTTGTCACTTGAGGCAGCACGCACATGCTAATCAGGAACGACATGTGCCTTACATGTTGTCACTTGAGGCAGCAGGCACATGCTAATCAGGAACGACACTTTCCATCTATACTAGATTTTTGTGTAGAGGAGACTTCCTTTAAACAGAATTCCACAACAAAAAGAGTCCTCCCTGTATGGACTGCACATGCCCATCTGGGATGTCACTGTGTGCACATGAGTTAAACCCAGTTATGAATAAAAGTTCATAGGTCAGAATAAAACCCATCTACTTTAAATATAAACAGGTACTAGCATATACAGCAGATGCTGTGGCCCGTATCAGACAAAGTATAAAAGCAAATTATTATATTTGATCCATCCAAACAATATCATTAACAATATATACAACATATACATTAACGTTGAGCTACATAAACATACCTTTGGTTTTAAACACAAACTGTTTAAACATTTCTGGGCCCTTTTTCACCAAGACATAATAATATAACCTTGAAAACTGAAAAACTGGATTACTCATTTTATCAATTCATAATAAAGAATGCCAGTATAAAGAATAGTCATTGTTCAATATCTTGACATTTATTTTAACCAATAAACAGAGCTCAAAACAAAGTTGTGTAAAAAATACTTTAACTCATTTTTGCCTAGTGGACTCTCCCATCCTTCTAAATTGGATCAATTTATTTCCAAAATTTGGGATGTATAGTATATTTGTTTCTATATTTAGAATATTTCTTACAGAAATTCTTTTAAACAAACAGTGCAGACCCTGATGAGACGCCGCATCATGCGGCGTCTCATCAGGGTCTTTGCTGTTTGCCAAGGCCTTTTTTCTAGACGCTTGACCTAAATGGGTTAAATTTGTAATTTCAAATAAAGACCGAGTATGAAATTGACAAGCTCAATTACTATGACCAGATAGCTTGAATGATACAGCAATAATACACAGCCCCTTACTTTAGACCTTCTGCTTTAATAATTTTGTTCAGTACAATTTGATAATGCAGACACGTTTACTAAAATATATATCAAACCTATAACAAGTAAACTAAGTCCTTGACTGACAAGAAATGCAGATGGCCAAATCCTGGTGCTAAGTTCTCTGTCTGAAGCAACCAATAACAAGTCCCATGTCATAACTATAAGGGCCTATCTGGTTTATAAGCACATTTTAGATACATCTCTTTATCCAAACGAGGCACAATTTTAAAAAAATTATTGACTCTTTCTAACGCATTCAATAAAAAGTCCCGTATTAAAACTACAAGGGCCCATCTGGTTCTTAAGCACGTGTAGTTTTATCCTAAAGTGGCAAAATGTTGAATGATAAAAAAAGTCTTCACACACTAAAAGGTCCTATGTGGCTCTTAAGCAAATGTAAGATAAGTCTTTTTAATCCAAAGATGGCAGAATTTTGTGTGACTTGTCACTGATGTCCTTTATCCAACACGGAAACCACGCTCGGTCGTGTCTGCTTCTGCAGGGTCATCTCGGACACGTCGTTGGTGTGCGAGACGAACACCGCCAGGTTGTTGATGTTGTACACACCAGGCCGGCTGAAGGACACCGACAGGCTCAATTCTAGGACCTGTTTCGGGGTCATCGTGACCTGCCGTTGGGTCTGCCCCACCCAGGAGAATCCTGTGGTGGAATTCTCCAGTGCCTGACCCGCCGCATCTTGAATATCGCTTAACCTGGGAAAAAGAAGACTTAATTTGGAACAAGAGCTTGTCACAGTAGTGCCAAATCCCCGCCGAAATGTGTTTGCTTGTATGATAACATTTGTTTTAGAGAGTAGAATAATATTTGTAAAAACAAATAAAAGGAGATAATTCATTATGCTCCAGACAAAAATTTACTTTGAAATAAAATAAAGGGATATAATTCAAACACTAAGGTAGATAGAGTTATGATTCTTAGTCACTGCACTTCTCCTACTTGCCATCTTATTAAGTTTTAAGTTTCAAGTAATTCCTTCAGTAGATTTAGAGTTATTTTCCAGACAAAAATTTACTTTAAAATTATATAAAAGGGGAGATAATTCAAAAACTAAGGTAGATAGAGTTATGGTTCTTGGTCACTGCACTTCTCATAGTTGCCATATGTTTATATTTGAAGTTTCAAGTAAATCCCTTTAGTAGATATAGAGTTATGCTCCGGACAAAATTTACTTTAAAATCATATAAAAGGGGAGATAATTCAAAAATAAAGGTAGATAGAGTTGTGGTTCTTAGTCACTGCACTTCTCCTTGTTGCCATCTGTTTATATTTCAAGTTTCAAGTAAATCCCTTTAGTAGATTTAGAGTTATGCTCCGGACAAAAATTCACTTTAAAGTTATATAAAAGGGGAGATAATTAAAAAATTAAGGTATATAGAGTGATGGTTCTTAGTCACTGCACTTTTCCTACTTGCAATCTGTTTATATTTCAAGTTTCAAGTAAATCCCTTCAGTAGAATTAGAGTTATGCTCCGGACAAAAATTTACTTTAAAATTATATAAAAGGGGAGATAATTAAAAAACTAAGGTAGATAGAGATGTGGTTTTTGGTCACTGCACTTCTCCTAGTTGCCATCTGTTTATATTTCAAGTTTCAAGTAAATCCCTTCAGTTGATTTAGAGTTATGTTCCGGACAAAAATTAACTTTAAAATCATATAAAAGGGGAGATAATTCAAAAACTAAGGTAGATAATGTTGTGGTTCTTGGTCACTGCACTTCTCCTAGTTGCCATCTGTTTATATTTCAAGTTTCAAGTAAATCCCTTTAGTATATTTAGAGTTATGCTCCGGACAAAAAATTTACTTTAAAGTTATATAAAAGGGGAGATAATTCAAAAACTAAGGTAGATAGAGTTATGGTTCTTGGTCACTGCACTTCTCCTAGTTGCCATCTGTTAATATTCTAAGTTTAAAGTAAATCCATTGAATAGATTTGGAGTTATGCTCCGGACAAAGTTTCAGCTGGACGGACGGACAGGACCAATTACTATATCCCCTCTGAATTTTTTTCGGCGGGGATAAAAAAAGTTTAAACAGGGGAAAAAGAGACTTAATCTGGGGAAAAATAGACTTAATCTGGGGAAAAATCTACTTAATCTGAAAAAAGACTTAATCTGGGGAAAAAGAGACTTAATCTGGGAAAAAGATACTTAATAGACTTAATTTGGGGGACAATATACTTAATCTGGGGAAAAAATATACTTAATCAGGGCAATAAGAGACTTAATCTGGGGGGGAAAGACTTAATCTGGGAAACAATAGACTTAATCTTGGGAAAAATAGACTTAAACGGGGGAAAAATAGACTTAATCTGGGGAGAAGAGACTTAATCTGGGAAAAAGAGACTTAATATGGGGAAAAGTAGACTTAATCTGGGGAAAAATAGACTTAATCTGGTGGGAAATAGACTTAATCTGGGGAAAATATACTTAATCTGGGGAATAATAGACTGAATCTGGGGGAAAAATAGAATTAATCTGGGGAAAAGGAGACTGAATGTGGGGAAAGAGACTGAATCTGGGGAAAAAGAGACTTATTCTGGGGGGAAAACTAGACTTAATCTGGGGGAAAATATACTTAATCTGGGGAAAATAGACTTAATCTGGGGGAAAATAGACTTAATCTGGGGAAAAAGAGACTTAATCTGGGGA